>NC_067226.1:2824285-3128928 GCF_019924925.1 Ctenopharyngodon idella
CTGCATTGACACTATTCTTTAAGAGCTGCTGTGCAGCCAAATAATGTACCAGTTATCAATTTAAAGCTGCTTTGACACAATCTACATTGTAAAAAGTTCTATATAAATAAAGGTGACTTGACTTGACAACAGAACAAAGAAAATTACACAGATTTGGAACAACTTGAGGGTGAGTAAATGATGATAGAATTTTCATTTTTGGGTGAACTATCCCTTTAACAACATTATTAACAGAAACATCAACACTCTATTTGCTACCGATGACCTGCATTTTAAAAATAACATTTTATTGATTTTTGTATTCTTTGTCCTTAAATTGACTTTAAAAGTCTCTTTTCTCTCTTTATCATCTCTATGTAAAGAATTATTATTATATTGTGCTACATAAATAAACTTGCCTTGTCTTACCTAGGTCACTATGGTTACATTTTCCACAGTCATCATTATAACTTAACTACACAATGTACACTCCATATAAAAGCACAGAGACATAGATCTAAGGAAAACAAAAGAAAGACAGAGAGGAAAAGTTTAGGGAAGAATGGAAAGCTGATGTGTAAATCAATTGTCTAGAGTGCTGGTGTGATTTATCCACGTCTGAGTAGCGTGAAGAGGTTTTTATCCAGTCTAGCCATAGTGAGGCAACACTGAGTCAAATGATTTCTTAGACACTGGTCAAATGGAAAAAGACTATATAGAGCAGTGATTCTCAAACCTGTCCTGGAGTACCACCAGCCCTGCACATTTCGTATGTCTCCCTCATCTATCACACCTGATTCAACTCATGAGCTCATTAGTAGAGACTGCAAGAACTGAAATGGCTGTCAGATATAGGGATTCATACAAAATGTGCAGGGCTGGTGGTTCTCCAGGACAGGTTTGAGAGCCATGGATATGGAGGAAAGAGAGAATGCATGAAAATATATGTATTAAGACATCAACATTACTTTATCGACACCCTTCCAAATCAATCACTGTTCTCAATTCATTATTTTTCCCTTTCATCAAAGTTTGACTTATGTGGTTCAAGAACACTTAATAACAGAAAAATCCTTGTCGAAGGCAGTGATATGACATCATAGTCATATTGACGTCAAATAAGTGGCAGGCACAGCTGAAATCTAATGTGTCCAAGTGCACTATTGAGAAACTAATGGAGGCATCCAGTCAAGTATTATAAGAGAGAGTTAAGAAACAGATTACTCACACTATAGGGAGTGAGAGTGTGCAAAAGGTGCTGGCTGCAGACCTGTGTCCAGCTTTTCATAACTTTTTCCATGATGATTTTCAACGACCTGGTCACTGTCTGTCATTTCCCAATTGAAACAATAGAAGTGTTTGCACATTGACAATTCAGTTCACTGCTGTGCGTGTTTGAGATTTACTTTACAGCTAAAAGTGACCCAAACCACTTTGTCTCTGCTTTTACGATTTTATGAACATTTATGGATCACATATCTCCATATTAATATGTTTTGACGCTCTCTCACTGATCCAGACAAATGCAAAGTGACTTTCTTCCAATAAAACACGTTCTAAACTCTGTAATCAAATTCATTTTCAGATGATCTTCAGAAACGACATGTGTAAACTCACGGTTAAGGTTTTGCGGTCGGCGTAAGGTTTGCTGTGTTTCCTCCATCTAAACCTTCTTTTCATCCTCCATCCTTTCATTTCCATGTGACAAGCCATTAATCATACAGATGAAGAGAAAATAATTACAGTCGTGGTCAAATTTCTTCAAGTGATGTGGTTCGGAACCCAAAGAAATACATATTTTACATCTACAGAAACACTGATTCATGGTTTAGACATTGTGAAAGCAAATCATGCATAGGTTCAAATGCTTTTAGCTTTCGTAATGGTCACAGTGGCCAAGTCGAGTGATAAACAGCCATGACAAGTGTTTTAAGTGGTCGAACGTATGATTTCAGGGGGCTTGTCGCATAACGCCGCAAAAATGTGCTGACATCATAGACCTTAAATTTAATCTGCTTTAAACCATATTGAAGTTTATCTGGGTAAAAATCCCTAGATGGCTTGGAAAGGTGCCTGTGATGGCACAAGACCGTCTGGCTTTGATGATGTCACCGCCGATGCAGAGGACTGTTTTGACCTCTGATGTCATGCCTATGATGGTCCAGACACTTAAAGAGCCATCAGTCAAACGGGCTCAGCCACACAGGCAGACGGAGAGACAGAGGAATGAAATAGTGTGGAAGAGAAAAAGAATATTTTCCATTTGAATTAATGGAAATTTATGAATGCTCCTGTATTCAATGCAAACCTGAGGCAATAGGAAAGGAAGGTCACTACGTGTGTCAGACATTCTTGGAAGGCGCTGGAAACCTCTGCGGCCTGGGAAGAGAGGTTTGTGGAAAGGTTGTGAAATATGGCGGCAAGGTCACAGAAAGGGTGACAACTTGGGTCATCAGAATTACACCGAGCCCACAAAGTGCTGGATTACCCAGCAGCCCCTCTCTCTTTTTTTACTTTTAATTACACTCCCCCGCAGTGTCTTAGGGGAGATTTGTAATATGGAGGCACCTGCGTCAGAGAACAGTGTGAACAAACGAATAAGGTCAAATGGAGTTGGCAATTCCTTGATGACTCCCACACTTTCAAATCTTTTAATTGCGCTCAGCATACACATCTATGCACCTCCTCGACGGCCCCTGCAAAAATAAATACACACACACGCTAACTCTAGCACATCTGTTGCAGGAAATCTGTGAGTTTAACCTTACAAGCAGCCTGGGATTAACTAAACCCAGAGCTAACCCCCACCAGGGACAGATAAATCCTCTTCTCACCTCTGCTAGAGAGCGATGAGCTACCTACACATCCTCCATGGGGCTCCCCCCGCACTTAAAAACCTACAGCTGATCCTGATTCAACAAGAGAGAGGTTAAAAGTTTAGCCCCGGAGGGTTTTAAGGACTCAGGGCAATGGTGTTCAGTCTGCAATCCCAGCTTGAACTCAATAAACAGGCTAGTTAGCTATGCTGTTGAAACACATAGGTAGATACATAGATAGTTGTATGCAATAAAAAAGGAATGCACAATATATCTGTACGATTTTGGTTATTAGCTATTATTGGATTTTTTTTTAATTTATCGTATTGGTCGATACTGGGTTTCTAACCCTCTATGAGACTAATTATGAAACCACAAAACCAAAATTTTAATTATATGTATTTCCTAGTCTAAAATGAACTCACATTGGAGCTTTGACAGCATGTGACCTAACATGCTCCTGTCTCCATGTCTCCTTCACTTCCTTGTTGCCAAAAGTGTCAAGCACATGGTACAGAGTTTTTAATTTTATTGGCTTAAGGGGATGTCATATGATAATACTAAAATCTCAATCAGATCTCAAAATGGATATCCATTCCCTACTGTCAGTCTCTTTGACGTGGTGTCGAATGCTGACACTAGGGGTCGCACTTGGGTGCCCCAAACACCTCTGATACTACAGAGAAAAAAAGCCAATGAGAATTGGCGAGTGAAATTTGCATGCACCGCTTTCCCGTACATACGGGTATGAAAGGAGCTTGCGTGCATCACTTCTACAGTTTTGTTCTTTAAAGCAGAGTGGATGACACTACAGACAGTATGTTTCTGGTTGTGGTCGATACCTGTTAGCCTCGGACGGCCATGATTGTTGCTTCATGTGTCTGGGTCATTTACAAACTGAGAAAGTTTTCGTGGATGGCTCATGTTCTCATTGTAGGAACATGATCATAGCGACGTTGCGGTCACGACTCTCCTTTCTAATTAAAGAGGGAGTTTACAGAGAGCCTAGAGAGACCTCCTTTTGAGCCACTGGAGTCAGTCGAGCTAAGGACCCTCTCACTGAAGACGGCGCTCCTGACCACACTTACTTCCATCAAGAGGGTGGGGGACCTGCAGACGTTCTCCGTCAGCAAAACATGCCTTCAGTTTGGTCAGGCATGCTCTCACGTAATCCTGAGACCCCAACCGGGCTACGTGCCCAAAGTTCCCACTACCCCTTTTAGGGATCAAGTGGTGAATGAGAGGAGGCAGACCCAACCTTATCGTTGCTGTGTCCAGTACGCACCCTGTGTATTTACTTGGACCGCACGCAGAGCGTTAGAGACTTTGTGCAGCTCTTTTTGTCGGACAGCAGAAGGGGAAGACTGTCTCCAAACAGAAGTTGGCCCACTGGATCGATGATGCTATTGTTTTGGCATATCAAGCACAGGCTCTGTGCTCTGGTCTGCATTAGCTGTAGATTTTTCCAGAAAAAGGTCAAGGAAGTCCAGCTAAAGCAATCTATTCCTATTATACTGTAAGTACTTCTCACTGTGAGAACATGATCATAACGACATTGCAGTCACGACTCTCCTTTCTAGTTAGAGAGGGAGTCACCTCAACTACTCCCTGCGCTGGTCCTTCTAGAATCCACAAAGCTAGTACTGAGGGCAATGTGAGGGCAACAACTGGAGTGTTTCCGCTGGGTCAATCCCCATGGGCCTCTCGTTCCTCGTCATGCAAGTTGCGCCCAGTGTGGATGATCTGTCAAAAGCAGCATCAATATGGAGGACTCGGCTGGACTTCCTATAACACCTGATGTACTCGTTACATCAGAAGAAGACTGGCATCTACGCTAATATTAGTCTTTCTGTTTATCCCGAGGTTCACCGTAGTCAACCGGATCCGGGCCGTATCCAGGTGAGACCAAGGACCTGCACCTTGACACGACCACAACGCAGCCCTGAAGTATCAGCAGAGATTGAGTCAACTAGATCATCCCCTGTGAAGGCCTCATCGACACGACAGCCACGACACAGTTCCTCAACAACCGTCCATACCGGCGTGATGAATACGATCCTCAATTGGATGGAACTGAAATAAATACTTTTAATGTTGCGATCCTATTGGACTTATGATAGCAACCTGAATTGTAACAAAGCACTGTTGGCCAGAGGAGAACTGGCACCCCGACTAAGCCTGGTTTCTCCCAAGGTTTTTTTCTCCATTTTAACACCAATTTGCCACTTGTCTGCCACCTGATGTCACCTGATGGAGTTTGGGTTCCTTGCCGCTGTCGCCTCTGGCTTGCTTAGTTGGGGACACTTGACTTGACATTTGATATTCAACAGTGCTTTTGATCTGCCTGCATTGACACTATTCTTTAAGAGCTGCTGTGCAGCCAAACAATGTACCAGTTATCAATGTAAAGCTGCTTTGACACAATCTACATTGTAAAAAGCGCTATATAAATAAAGGTGACTTGACTTGACTTGACTCCTATCCTCTGTGCAGTGGCCCAGTCAGAATATAACGCAGAGTAGGTGGTGATGCTTGATCGGGCTGCAGTGAGCATTGGGCTAAAATGGAATCCCCTGCCCTGTCCCGAGCTCCCTCTTTTGGATGATAGGTATCTTCTTCCTGGAGGTTCATGAGGAGCTCATAAAGTCGTGGAAGGCACCTTTTACTGCCAGATCACGCTTCGCGGGCTCTTCCACCCTCAATACCCTTGATGGTGGGGTGGCCAGGGGGTACACAGAGGTTCCTCAGGTGGATTGTGTGGTTGTGGTGCATTTATGCCCGCAAAATGCCGCAACTTGGCGGAATTGTCCTAGGCTCCCATCCAGGACCTGTAAATTCACTTAATCTCTGATGGTGATAGCGTAAAGTGCCGTTGGACAGGCCGCCTCCGCCCTGCATGTCATGACCATCCTGCAGGTCTGTCAGGCCAAGGCACTCAAAGAACTGCACAAGGGAAGTTCTGAGTCGGGATTGATGCAGGAACTGCATTTGGAAACTGACTTTGCTCTCAGAAGGACGAAAGTAACAGAGCGGGCTCTCAGCCAGATGATGTCCACACTAGCGTTCCAGGAAGGCCATCTCTGGTTAAAACTTGCAGAGATGAGTGAAGTCGACAAAGTGCGCTTTCTCGATGCCCCCATCTTGCAGGGTGGCCTCTTTGGTGACACTGTTGAGGACTTTGCCCAGCAGATCTCAGCAGTAAAGAAGCAGACCGAGGCTATTAAACACATCTTGCCTCCGCGCAATGCCAACAGGCTGCCGAGGTCACACTCATCATCTGCTCTTCGCCGAGGGCATATGCCATTCTCAAATATCTCGACAACTGGCTGATTCTAGCTCACTCTCGAGATCTATTGTGTGCAAACAGGGACCTGGTGCTCAGGCACCTCAGCCGACTGGGGCTTCAGGTCAACTAGGAAAATAGCAAGCTCTGTCGAGTGCAGAGCATCTCTTTTCTCGGGATGGAGTTGGACTCGGTCACTATGATGGCGCATCTCACGAACTCACACACTCAGACGGTGCTGAATTGCCTGAACTTGTTCAGAGGAAAAACAGCAGTCCCACTTAAAAAAACAATTTCAGAAGCTCCTGGGGCATATGGTGTCCTTGACAACAGTAACGGTGCTCGGTGGATGCATATGAGACCACTTCAGCACTGAAAAAGGTCAAGGAAGTCCAGCTAAAGCAACCTATTCCTATTATAAGTACTGTCCTTTCAGTTCCTGAGTGGTATGAAGGACTACATGGCTTAAGTGGGGCGCTGGGTAGGTTACGAAGTTGCGAGTGATGCACGCCAGCTCCTTTTATAGCCGTATAAATGGAGTGGTATATGCAAATTTCACTTACCAATTCTCATTGGACTTTTCTGAAGTATCAGTGGTGTTTGGGGCTGAGCATTCGACACCACATCTCATTCCCTCCATCAGGGAACGGAGGTTACAACAGTAACTGAGACGTTTTTCATTGAGTATGTTTTAATGATGTGATGCATTTAAAACCATTTTAGTTTTCTTTTATGATTAATTTAGACAAAATAATATTGAACTATAACACTGGCCATATATCGGTTATCTTTTGTAAGTTTTTTTTAGCAATTTTGTTTTACATTTTAGAAAGAAGTCACTTATTTTCACAATGACTGAAATTTATTTGTAAAAAGTATTACTGCTGTGAAATATTACTACAATTTAAAATAACTTTTTTTTTTTTCTATTTTTAAAATGCCTATGTATATTAAAATGCCTATAAAACGCAAAAGGTGGACAGTATGCAAGTTTGATATGGTTTGCAGCACTTTGTGGAAGTCCAAATCCAATTTCGTCATTTGTGTTTGTATGGTTGATGAACAGAAAACATAAGACAGAATAACTGCTGAAAGCCAACGTGGCAAAGACCCAGCTGCTGTTGCTCAATTCACCTCACATGAATCTTTAACTGCAAAAACTAGACAATGCCTGCTGCACACTGAAAAGAAAAGTGCAGAAGAATGCTCACAAATAACATTTTATGATTGTGTCACATTTACAGTTCTACAGACAATTTATGACAAAAACTATAGTGAGTTGAGAAACTTATGAACACTAAAGAGCAGGGCAGAAGTCATACTATAAAATCTTTGGCATCCCATTCCTTGACAGAACACCTCGGGAGAGAAAGTGAAATGTGTTGACTCAAAATTGTGTGTTTCATTAAGGCAGTTAAAGCACAACAAACTCCTTTTGAACTCCACAGCTAAAACAGCACCAATCCAGAGGCCAGAGAGCATTTATGTAACTCTCTCAACTTTGACCTGAACTGGCTCTGATGACCTTTAGTCATATGTGACATGTCACTTAGGTGCTTCTAGAAAAGTTTGTTTTGCTGCCCTGATTTCAACCTTTCGTCCTCTGCCCTCTCACTCTCCCTTTCACTTATTTTCTTCTTCTCTGCTTGTCCGTGACCAAACGCTCTCCCTCCATTATTTACTTTTTCCTTTGTTTGTCTTTTCTACAGGACAGCAAGCTCAATATTCGATTCTGGTGAGCGCATGAGAGTGTACTGGGGCCAAACCGCAAATGTGGTCTGGATGAGCATGTATGTGTGTGGGGTTTGTGCCCTGTGACCATCCTCATCCCCAAACAAGGACACTAATTCAACCATGAATCATAATGGAGTCCAGTTGTGGCTTGTCGCTTGTTTGTTTCTTCCTCTGAAATATTTACCCATGCACGTCCCGAAGGATAATATCTTGCTCATTGGTTTTCTCTTTCTTCCTCTGTCATATATTTTTTTTTAATCACAGCACATACACAGAGGTTAGTGAAAGAATGAGGAGATAGAGACTGTAAAAGCGACTGCCTTGGCAGGAGAACTTAGATGGCGGTACGATAATCAGATAACCGGGAAGTATGATAAGAGCTGTTTATGTCAACCTCTCATATCGTGTTTCCACCTTCCATGTTTTGACAATACTTCTGGTATACATATGTTTGGGTGCAATCTCCTGCTTATTTTCTCACAATATTTTTGTTTACCTGTCATTCAATAGGGCAACAACAGTCCGTTAGCAAATAATGTGTTAAATATTTAGTATAAATATTGACATATCCACAAATATTTATAATGACAAAACCAAATTTTGTACATGCAGGACATTTTCAATAAGATTTTTAAATGTTTTTAAAGTCTCTTATTGTCAAGAATACTGCATTTATTTGGTCAAAATGCAATTCAAAATAAATGTTTTCTATTTTAATATATTTAAAAAGGTAATTCATTCTTTTGATGGCAAAGCTGTATTTTTAGCATCATTACTCCAGTCTTCAGGGTCACATGATGATCCTTCAGAAATCATTCTAATATGCTGATCTGGTGCTCAAGAAACATTTATTATTATTATCAATGTTGAAAAAAGTGCTGCTTAATATTTTTGTGGAAACCATGATACATTTTTTTTAGGATTCTTTGATGAATGTTAAGTTCAAAAGAACAACAGTAATTTTAAATAGAAAATTTTCTGTAACATTATACATGTCTTTACTGTCATTTACTGTTATGATTAATTTAATGCATCCTTGCTTCAAGAGCTTCAGTTTTTCATAAATGTCTAATGTTGATGATGAAAAGTAGGGACCTTGTATAAAAAGGTACAATTTTAAAACTAACCTTTTCTTTTTGACAGGACATGCAGTAATGGTTAAGTAGTTACTTTGAAAAATACTTGCTTATATTTCTGATGGGGTAGTAATTGATAATGTAATGTCATAATTTTGATAAAATAAAGAGAAAATCACATGAAGTACATTCTAGAGATGGAAATGTTGAATCTTAAATACTAATGACATGTAATGTTTGTCATGGTTATGTTCTGTTAGTTTAGTTTCTGTCCTGTCTGCAGTAGTTCTTGTTTGTTTCCATAGCTACATATTAGTTTTCATTCGGTTCAGCTGTTTCTGTTTAGTTCCCTCTGTTAACCCTTTGAGCGTTACGGTCCCACATATGGGACTTTTATTTCTGTGCCCCTGGGCGTACGGTCCCACATACGGGATTTAGAACGTCCAGTGACGTCACATAACTGCCAGATTCAAACTGTGCTTTTGTGCGTTGGCTGCGAGATGGACGCGCTCAGCTCTTGTCATATATCACATCATTGCTATGTTTTCAGCCACATAATGTTTTTTTTTAAGGTTTCAGACATTTAAATACGCATAAGCACCAGTAAAACAATACAATTAGAGTTTATAAAATACACACTGATGTCAGACATCAGTGGAAGCAGCAATAACAATCCATTCAAATATAATTTGCCTACATTTGTTCAGACACACATAATGGGCCTAAGTAACTATAAAGTTTACTCTATTATTCTTCCAGTTCACCAGCCACTTACTTGCATGTATTTCGGGAGACACTGATGAATTCACGTTTTGTAAATCCGACTGACAGGACTCTGCGAACTGCAGGGCAAACTAAGATGGCGGCGCCCATCTCGCGTTATAGATCAAGATAAAGATCATTTATAAAGGTTTGTAAATGACAATACACACCCACTTACACATATTTGAAGATCGGAATATCAGATAATTGATGACATGGTAAGCAAGTTTGTGAATATTTTAAATAAAAAAGGAAAAACAAAATAGTAGCGATCCATCTGTCATACAGTGTTATTGTGGCTGCGTTCAGCGTACTTGAAGCGCATGACACGTCACCATGGAAACAATAAGGGCAAACGTTCTAAAATAATGATCGCCTTAAAAAAACTCACTCTGGGGGGTCAGTTAGAATATTTTAAACTCACGCTTGAAAGGGTTAACCTGTGTTTTGTTTACTCATTGTTCCATGTCGCCGATGTTTCATTGTGAGTGTTCCTTTGAATTAAAGACTATTCGTACCTACTCTCTGCGTAGTGTGAAATAAGAGTAGACAGAAATGAGACATGAGAAATATCTGAGAGAAAAATAGTCAAAACTGAGAGAGTGGTGGAAGAAACGTAGAACATCTCTTTCTTGTCTTGCTGCAGTCTCTTTCTTTGCTCCTAGGTTGCACTTTCTAGCTTGTGATTCTCATTTATCTCTCATTGTAGTATCAACACTGTCTCCATTTTAAAAATATTTTCAGAGGTTTTTTTTATGACATTGTTTTTTTCACCTTAAATAGATAGGACACCATGGGAGAGGCGAGAAGGGAACAAGAGCAGGAAAGTACCTTTAGCTGGGACTCAAACACGTGCTGTCTGAGGTGCTGCTGTGCCTAAATGTCAATGTGCTGCCCACGAGGCTATGGTTCTGACAGAGCTTTCTCTAAGCTCAGGATACTAAGGGGTGATTATTCTCATATATGTCTCATTAGGGCTTATCACACTTGAAATAGTTAACCCTGGGTCATTTTAAACCCCAGGTAAACAGAATCCTCGGTTATCTTGAGGTTATCTCCCTCTCTAAACCCCAGGTTAACGTTCTTATTTGCATATTTGCGGTGTCAGTGTCATTGATTGGATAAACGCAGCATATGACCTGCTTACATAAGCTCTAGCAGTTTATACTGAATGGACATTTTGGACTATAGAGGTAAGAATGAAATGGTCTCTTCTTCACTCAAACTGTTGTGTTTTCTGTCAGCATTAGATATTTTTCCTCTCACTGTGTCGCAGTGTTTCCGTGACTGTCCAAAGTGCGCAAATATGAGTACTTGATTTCACACTATACAAGTTTGGCACCACAATGCAGGGTTAACACCGCAAAAGCGGTGCTAACCATGCTCCGGAGCAGGGTTTCATAACCCCGGGTAAAAAGCGGTGCTAACCCCACTTCTAAATTACAAGTGTAAAATGTTCCTTTTCCCGGGGTTAAAAGCGGTGTTTAGAATAACTATAATCCGGGGTTAAGCGCTGTGTGAAAAGCCCTATTTAGGTATCATCTTTGTCTTCTGGTGCCAGTTACTTACACTGTAAACCTGAACAGTACTACTAACTTATAAAGATTGAGTATGCTGCAATTAAAGTCTGTTAAATCATTGATACAACTTAAAACAATTACATTTTCTGAATGTAGCTCAACATTTTGAGTAAACCCTCATATTTAAATCATTATTTTTAAGTTTACTGAGTGACATAAAGTGATGTCATCCACGTCACGTCGTTGCCGACGTTGCTGATGTAACCAACATTATCAGAAGAATCCATTCAACATAGTTGCAGCAGATTTCAAGTTTCCAGCATGCTTTGCGTCACACTCTGTAAGGAGAATAAATGTTGAAACTGAGTGTTATTTTGTGTGTTATTTTATGCGCTCTGGGCACATGATTTGTGGGCATAGGGAACATCATTTGTTGTTATGTTATGTTATGTTGTTATGTGTTGTTATGTTGTTATGTTATGTATAATAGTAATGTACCAGATGCCATTTGCTACAGGAAAGGTAACCCTGGAGCTTTTTTTGCTGAAAGGCACATTGAATGGCTTATGACTCAATCCTTGACTAATTTGATTATTAATACATATTATATGATAGAAATTGAGACATTTGACTTGGTATACACTTTGCAAAGTTGTTGAGATCACTTCTAAAATTTAGAGGAGACAAATGTGAGAGCAGCAGAGTCTTTAGCTAAGGAGAATAATCTGAGCACAATGTGTGATGTTATTGAGATTTCTTATGAAACTTTAGAGGAGACAAATGTGAGAGCAGCAGAGTCTCTAACAAACGATAAAAATCTGAGCACAGTATATGAAGTTGATGAGACCTCTTCTAAACTTTAGAGGAGACAAATGTGAGAGCGCCTAAGTCTTTAGCTAAGGAGAAAAGTCTGAGCACAGTGTGTGATGTTGTTGAGATCTTTTCTGAATCTTTAGAGGAGACAAATGTAAGTGACCCAGAGTCTCTAGCTATAGATAAAAATCTTAACACAGTGTGTGATGTTGTTGAGATCTCTTCTAAAACTTTAAAGTAGTCCATTGTGAGAGTTCTAGAGTTTTTGTCTCAGGAAACAAGTGTGAGAGGTAGGAGACTCAAGCAAAATTCTCCATTTGATGTTAAACTAACCTCATTTATGTCTAGGAGAAACATTTGAGATGTTAAAGAGATGTCTTTCCTATGGGAATGTTGTTGCACATGTTTTGTCTCATGTCTCAGGAATCAGTGATGTGTGTATGATAGATCCACTGAACTTACTCAATTCACTGTGATGAACTTGAAGTCTGTTTACAGGAAAGTCAGACCACACACCCTTGCCCATGCAGGTGCCAGTATGTGAAAGGAATCAGATGAACTACTGACAATGAATCACAGGCAGTATGAAGACAATAGGACAAGTAAAGCATTGTTCTGTTGAACAGAACGTGACTTGCTGTACGTGACCAAACAAATGCAAACAAACATACTCTAAAGCACAGGACACATTCATCAATAGAAGCTCATCAATTAACCTCTAAACTGTTTATCAAATCAATAGCATTTCTACATTTTACATTACTGGTTCAGATATAATTGTTCGGAATTTTTGCTTTTTATCTCTATAAGGAAATTCTGGGTCTCGAGGAACTTTTAAATGGCTGAATAGAAACCACATACAGTCCAACAGGCTTTTAACAACATTAGATGTGGTGTGAATACACAGATGTGTGTAAACATACCACCAAAAGAACAACGCAATGGCTTAAGGATAGTAAAAGTAAATGCCCTTGAATGGCTAAGTCAGAGCCCTGACTTAAATCCGATAGAAAATCTGTGGATGGACTTGAAGAGAGCAGTACATTGCCACTCACCACGGAATTTGACTGAACATGAGCAATTCTGCAAGGAAGAATGGGCACATATTCCCCAATCTAGGTGTGCAAAGCTAGTAAAGACATATCCAAAAAGATTAATGGCTGTAATTAAAGCAAAAGATGGCTCTACGAAGTATTAAATCAGGGGACTGATGGCTTTTCCAACCCTGTTATTCTAGTTTTTCAGTTTTTAAAAAAAAAATAATTTTCAGAACTGCTGCCTTTTTCTTTTCTTTTTTATATACGAGAAAGGAAAATATATGTACTATGTAACATTTGTATGTATATATATATATATATATATATATATATATATATATATATATATATATATATATATATATACACACACACACACACCCATCAGGCATAACATTATGACCTAATATTGTGTTGGTCCCCCTTTTGCTGCCAAAACAGCCCTGACCCATTGAGGCATGGACTCCAGTAGACCCCTGAAGGTGTGCTGTGGTATCTGGCACCAAGATGTTAGCAGCAGATCCTTTACGTCCTGTAAATTGTGAGGTGGGGCCTCCATGGATTGGACTTGTTTATTCAGCACATCCCACAGATGCTCGATTGGATTGAGATCTGGGGAATTTGGATTTGGAGGCAAAGTCAACACCTCAAACTCATTGTTGTGCTCCTCAAACCATTCCTGAACCATTTTTACTTTGTGGCCACAGCCACCAGGGAATACCGTTTCCATGAAAGGGTGTACATGGTCTGCAACAATGCTTAGGTAGGTGGTACGTGTCAAAGTAACATCCACATGGATGGCAGGACCCAAGATTCCCAGCAGAACATTGCTCAAAGCATCACACTGCCTCCACTGGCTTGTCTTCTTCCCATAGTGCATCCTGGTGCCCAGGCAAGCAATGCACCCGGCCATCCACCTGGTGTAAAAGAAAATGTGATTTATCAGACCAGGCCACCTTCTTCCATTGCTCCATGGTCCAGTTCTGATGCTCACGTGCCCACTGTTGGAGCTTTCGGAGGTGAGGTATACAGGGGTCAGCATGGGCACCCTGACTGGTCTGCGGCATTGTAGCCCCATACGCAACAAACTGTGATGCACAGTGTATTCTGACACCTTTTTATCAGAACCAGAATTAACTTCTTGAGCAATTTGAGCTACAGTAGCTCGTCTGTTGGATCGGACCACACGGGCCAGCCTTCGCTCCCCACATGCATCAATGAGCCTTGGTCGCCCATGACCCTGTCCTTTCTTGGACCACTTTTGATAGATACTGACACTGCAGACTGGGAACACCCCACAAGAACTGCAGTTTTGGAGATGCTCTGATCCAGTCGTCTAGCCATCACAATTTGGTCCTTGTCAAACTCGCTCAAATCCTTACGCTTGCCCATTTTTCCTGCTTATAACAGATGAACTTTGAGGACAAAATGTTCCCTTGCTGCCTAATATATCCCACCCACTAATAGGTGCCGTCATTTGTCAGTGGTCATAATGTTATGCCTGATCGGTGTATAAACATTTGTACACATACACAATGTTACATAGTACATATTTCCTTTCTTTGAACACACAATATTAGCTATATTTATAGATATTATGCTCTATGCAGTTAATAACTTAAAACACAAATGTTTCCTTCCTTGATTCTTTGCCATACCACTTAAAATCTGATGTTGCTGTTTCCTGACAAAACTCTCTAATTGGTCTATTATATTCTTTATTATCTCTGTCTACTCTGACATTTTGACAAAGCCAAAATCTAGAAGCTTGTTTCTCTCTGTGTGCACTGGAATTTCTCTCAGAGCAATAGCTTATGGAAAAGTGCTGATAAAGAAAACAATTTGGGTCACATTTCATTGCTCTAGGACTAATATAGCAAGGGATTTCAGACCTCAGTGGTTTTTGGAGCACAGCAGTCCTTCCTAAGCCAATAAAACAACATTATCTACAACAAGCCCGACACATATTTAGGTAATATAGACTTATTAGATTTGACTCTTCATTCAAACTCGGCTATAATATCCTCCTGAACTATACCCAGAACTGTCATTTAAGCCAAAACTCAAAATAAAGGTGATTGGTGGAAATGGCACGCCAAAGCGAATTGAACAGATGGAAAAATGTGGATGTGGTGTCAGAGAGTGAAAGTTGTGTTGAGGTGAAGCTGATTATAGCCCCTCACTGTGGTGAGATTAAACTGAGCTTCAGAGAACTGCAACAAACGCTCTCCTGCAGCATCCTAATTTAGCCACAACCCTCGTCACTTTCATTCTTCATTGCTTCTTTTTTCATTCCTTACCTTTTCTTTCCATTCCAAGACAAACACACACACACACCCACCCAGCCACCCACCCACAAACGCACATGCTCACTCACTCACTCACTCACTCACTCACACACACACACACACACACACACACGTTTTACAACTGAGAGCTGTCCAAGGTGCTGATCTATCCCAATGTGCCATGTGTAACACACTCAGAGAGTCTTTAATGTATTTCATAAACAAATGTAGCAGGTTTACTCCACCTTACATCCCTCTTCTTTCAAGCTGAAGTGTACATTTAGGATCTTTCTCACAGTCTAGATCTGAAGTCAAAATGTAACATCATAATATCCTCAGTAGCCGTTCACCATCTCTATCACAGCCCGATTACCCCAGAGGGAAGTTTTCAATTCTAGCCTGGCCGAAGTTTGAAAGATGTGTGTTGTGACTGCTCCAGCTGTGGCAGACATCTTGGAGCACCATGGGTGTAATATGGCTACTTTACATTTAATGTTCCCTCGCCCCATTGAGTGAGAGTGCGAATCACGACACCAGCATGTCAACCCACTCACTTTCTCATCCACCTTGAAAAATGATTCCCCCAACTTTCCTTTTTTCCCCCCTCCAATCTGTTTTCACAGCTGTCTGAAATGTGTGTACTCTGCTGACTTTGCCGTTGCTTTCCGAAAGAGAGAAAGAGGGCAGGAGAAAGAAAGAGAGAATGAGGACAAAAAAGAGAGAAAAAATGTGTTTGACAATTATTCCTTTGTTAACGCTGAGGCCCGCTCTTATTTCACAATAACAGTGCAGTGATGGAGAGCGACTGTGTACATGAGCGTGTGTGTGTAAGCTCTGCTGGAGCGGAAAGCAGAAAAGTGCTCAGGTCGAATTGAGGTGGGCCAGCGCAATACAAATACATAGACTGAAATAATCAATCATCTCAGAAAGTTGATTTATGAGAGCTTGTGTTTATGTGTGTTTTTCTGTGAGTGTGTATGAGCACAGGAAAGAGTGTGAAAAAAGGAGCAAGTTTATATTGGGTCAAGATGATACATTATCGCTGAGTGAGAGTCAAAATGGCATACATATTTGTGAGGCTACACAGGCAGCATCTTAACTTAAACAGAACCATGTAAGTGACCGATTTGGAACGCTCTACATAGGCAGATTTCACAAAGTGTGATTAACATTTTAAATAACATCTGGGCAACATGTGAGGAATGATGATTTAGGTATTAAATATGCATAGCGCATACACAATTTGAGTTTAAAAGTTTGGTGTCAGTAATTTTTTCTTTTTTATTTATTTATTTGTTTTTTTAAAGAAATGAATACTTTTATTAAGCAAGGATGCACTAAATTGATCAAAAGTGAGTAAAGACTTTTACATTGTTACAAAAAAACTATTTTAAATAAATGCTATTTCTTTTGAACTTTCTATTCATCAAAAATCTGGAAAAATATTAAGCAGGACAACTTCAGACTGGAGTAATGGCTGTAATAATAATAATAATAATAATAATAATATATATATATATTTTACAATATTACTGTTTTTGCTGTATTTTTGATCAAATAAATGTAGCCTTGGTGAGCATAAGAGACTTTTTAAAAACATTGAAAAAAATCTTAACGAGATTATTCGTTTTAATAGTTTAAAACTCTTTGGATCTATATAATTAATTCAGTATTCAAAAATAAGTATATTTATCAACATTTCCAGGGATGCACAATATACTAGGTTAATTTCATTTCCCTAATTTTTACATACAGAAAACCCTTTCTTACACTCAAAATTAATCTTTAAAAACACCAATAAACTTATAGCATTTAAAACAACTGATTTTAATTTTTAGCATTTTATTCTTAATTTTTTTTTTTTTAATCTGAGGATCTTAACTCTGCCCTTAAGGTCCACTTTTTTGGAGTTTAGCTCCAACCTTGATCAAACTCACCTACCTATACACCTTTTTCCTACACCCCATGATGCTCTGCACGAATTATGGGAGTAACTTCTGTTAAACTGTAATCAGGAAAAGGTTCTCTCTACGAATGCAATAATAAACATTTTCATAAATTAAAATACAATGAGCATCGAACATTAAAAAGACATTTAAAAGTGTAAAAGCATTAACAAATTGCTACAACAGACCATGAATAACCCCTGATTATTTCTGCAGCAATATTACAGATGTGTGAAATACCATTATTGTAATATATGTCTGTATATACAAGTTCTAATAGGGGTTAGAAGTGAAAAGGGGAGACAATTACATTTTAAATTTGTGTAAAAACGAATGAATTTGGGGAGAAAAATGAGAGATTCTTAGTCCATTCCAGTCAATTATTAATGGGATTATATTGTAAATTAAATCGAGAGAGTAAACCACAAATGCGCAGTGTATGTTGTCCTTTTTCATACTGTTACAGTAGAACAGGGGTGTCTAAACTCGGTCCTGGAGGGCCACTGTCCTGCAGAGTTTAGCTCCAACCCTAATTAAACACACTTGAACCAGCTAATCAAGGTCTAACTAGGCATACTAGAAACTTACAGGCAGGTGTTTTGGAGCTGGTTAGAGCAAAACACTGCAGGACAGTGGCCCTCCAGGACCGAGTCTGGACACCCCTGCAGTAGAAAGAAGAAAATAATCAGGAGGAAAAGAATGCATCGACTGAAAAGAGCTCTTGCCATAGATATTTTTGTTATACCATGTCACATTAAATACCAAGCGTTACGTTATTATGTTAAGTCTGAAAATAGAACATGAAGGAAATTTTACAGCTCATTCAGTCAAACTGACGGATAAGGATTATTTGCAGCGCAACCTTATGATTTGAAATTATTTGTTTCAGTCTTTTTGAGAGGAACTCAAAAGTGCCTCCCATAATCTAAAACGCAGTAGGCTCGTTAGGAAAAAGGTGGGTAACTTTCTAGTAATCCTTAAGACCTTGATTAACTTGTTCATGTGTGTTTGATTAGGATTGGAGCTAAAACTCTGCAGGACAGTGGACATTGAGGGCCAGAGTTGAGAATGCCTGATTTAAACAGTGCCTTCTCCATTAGGGTTACATGTGATATTTGCATAACTAATAGTGTGCCTATGATGTCTTAAAATGCAGCCTAAAAAGGCAGCTCAACACATGTATATGAGGTTGTTTCAGTCAGTGTTGCTCTCCATGACCTCTAAGCACTGTGTTTCGTTCCTCTCAATGGGTGTGGGTGGTCCAGTAGATCCAATATGAGCTTCCCCTAGTTATGCCCTTCTGCCAAGTGTTGAAGAAACCTCAATAATCACCATAATTTGCGTTAGCTACTACCTCTGAGTGACCACATCCATCCATCACCACCTCTCAGCTCGGATATGTGTCTCCAACCCACTTTACCCACTCTGAATCAACATGACCGCCTTCGGCCATACTACAACCTGGCACCAAGAGAGAATCGGCCCATCCCACAAAACAATAAATTCAACCCAACCTACAGAGTCTTTGGACCGATGCCTCGTACTTCTCTTTGGACAATAACGGTCATAGAGGAACAGCAGAGCTGTGCGCCCACCGTCATGGCAGTGAGAAGTGTGTGTATGTTGGTAGACGCGGCCGTCACTCACCCGTACCTGACCAGGACGGGAGGTGAGTCATTATGTCTACCTCTGGCTGCTCCCTGTGAGAACTGCAATTGTCCTGCACTCACACACATACATACACACAGCTGCCATGTTTACTTTTTCCTTCCCAGTAAAATAATCAGAAAGCTCCAGAGTGGTGGCGGCTGAGAGAAAACTGTGAAATGACTGCAGGCCTTTACACACACACACACACACACACACACACACACACACACATGCATGCTCACTGGCCAGTTTCTGGGACCTGGGACTTATTCAAGGTAACTATTGTCCTCCTTCCAGGAAGCTCTTTTCTTCTCACCCGTGTTGTTTTTACGAGCTTACGTTTTCAACGCATAGGGCAAAACCGCAACATAGCAAGGCTACTACATCATACCGCTAGAGCAGAGGTTTGAAATTAGACCCAGGGTTCAGACGGCCACAGGGCGAAGCCACCAGAAACTGTTTAAAGTTCAAACAATGGCCCTGAACTTCATGTGAATAACAATGCCGTGAAGGACAAGTGGCTGTTTGAGGAAGCCAGAGAAAACACAGAGGCATTAGCACACATGCCAAGACTTAAATCTCCTACTCCACCCCTGTTTAATGTCCTTTTGTGGATGTACTGTACATGATTTTAATGAGACTGCTTTGAATAAACTTGGGCAAAAACAAATTTGGCCATTAACACCTTATAAACACCAGTCATTTCCCTCTTAAAGCTTTTGAAAGGGAGGGGAATATCTGCCCACAGAAAGGGATATTACAAAATACAATAATCTGGGAACATAAGAAGAATGCTGTAGAACAGACTGCGAGAAAAACAAAAGCACCAACTAAATAGTATTACTAGCAGTATTACCAAGTTATGTTTTGTTGTATAGGTGTTTCTTTAACTTTGGACACTTTCATGTTTCAGAGGATGAAGCTAACCTAAAGATTTCATTTTTTTTTTTGCTGTAGGAAGTCACAAAAAAACAACAACAACAACAACAACAAAAAACAAACTTGAAACTACTTCTGCTACATTTAAAATCACTTTTATGTATATTATATTGCTTTACCCTTGTCATAGACCAAGACTTCCATCCATCCATCCATCCATCAAATCCTATATAGGTTTGCATCTTGGTCCGCATGCAGGAAAACAGTCCATCACAGAGACTTTCAGTCCTAAAATATGACTATCCTAAATCATTACATGTTTAAACTTTAATCTAAACAATAATGAAAAAAAAAAAAAAAAAAAAAAAACACTTCAAAATGTGTCAAAGTGATCAATTTTACAAAAATTATGACTGTCCCACAATGGTGTGGTGGCATAATTTCCAATAATTTTGTTCCAATTTTTTTTCTTAAGTTCAGAAAATAACATTTTGAAAATTCCCAAAATATGGGTGCGTAATATCTTCTCAAACAATAATTTTGTGAAATTGTAAAAAAAAGTGTGAAAATGTTATTCAACTGTATTAAAAGGGTTAGTTCTCCCAAAAAATGAAAATTGTGTCATTTATTACTCACCCTCATGTCGTTCTACACCCGTTAAACTTTCGTTCATCTTCGAAACACAAATTAAGATATTTTTTGATGAAATCCGATGGCTCAGTGAGGCCTCTATTGCCAGCAATGTCACCGAACTTCTCAAGATCCAGAAAGCTACTAAAAACATATTTAAAACAGTTTATGTGAGTACAGTTGTTCTACCTTAATGTTATAAAGCGATGAGAATACTTTTTGTGCGCCAAAAAAACAAAATAAAGACTTTAACAATATCTAGTGATGGTCGATTTCAAAACAACTGCTTCGAAGCTTAAAAAATTTTGATTTTTGAAAAATTTGAAAGGTACTCGTAGTTTGATACGCGAGTACCTTTCTGGATCTTGAGAAGTTCGGTGACATTGCTGGCAATAGAGGCCTCACTGAGCCATCGGATTTCATCAAAAATATCTTAATTTGTGTTCTGAAGATAATCGAAGGTCTTATGGGTGTAGAACGACACGAGGACGAGTAATAAATGACATAATTTTCATTTTTGGGTGAACTAACCCTTTAAGTTAAGGATACGTTAAAAGCTAGAAATTAAATTAGACAAAAAAGATGAACAGAGACAAAAAGAGATGGCCATTTTATTAAAATGTCAAAAATGTTAAAAATCTTTTACATTAAACACAAAACACCTTTTGAAGTGTGGTAGAAATGACACCGTGATGGAAATTTTTACTACTTTCAGAAAAAAAGTAAAAATTTTCCAGTGATGTGCTGTTAGTGTTCACTGTTAGTGGACAAATGAAATAAACTATTTGAAGTGTGTAAAGTGTTTTAAGAGACTTTATTTTTTTAAAGTCCACAAGGCCAAAAGTGCCCATAGATGAAGAAACAGCCATATTTATGTGAATGTTCTGTGTGACCTCATTCTCCAGGGGTACTTGATGAGATGGGGAAGTGGAGTAGAGTGACTGAAATCTGATCTGGTTTGCCCATTCAAATCCACACCAGTTCTCCTCAAGCCCCTATTGAGTATTGGATTGACCCCAGACTGACATAGGAAAAAGTCGTTTGGGCAAACGGTAAATGAAAGCCTAATGACCGTGTGGTAGGGGCAGAGGTATTGAGTGGACCAACATGGGAATTGCCGACTGAGGGTTTGAGTTCCATCTATCTCACATTAAGTGCTAGTTACAGCTGCTCTATATCTCTGTGTTACTGACACACTTTCTTCTGAGGCTCAGTTTTTGTGGATTAAGTTTGTGCCCTTTTAAAGAAAAATACAGTCAATATTTTCTAACATTTGTATGTTACACACAAACCATTACAAGATGACATGGCACAGCTAAAGAGATGGTTGTGATTTCCAATATTTTCGTGCAATTCTTTTGATTTCAAAAACCAAATAAACAGGCTAGCGATGTGGAGAGTTTTCTCCATATGTGTTTATGTCTTTTTGTTAGAGAGATTTGGGGTCGGCTTGAGTTGCTTGGCAGCCATGATGCTTTAAAAGCTTTATGTATTGACCATTAAAAGCTTTTATGTAGATAAAATAAATCAATTCGAGTGAGCTACATATGAAGTTACAGATAAAATGTGAGATGTTTTATGAATATGAATCTATATTAGCTCAGAGGCTTTTCGAACTTTGTTTTGTTTGTATAGACTTTGTGTTAGGCCTCTGACAACACCCAAATCAGCATGATTACAGTGTTTTGCTAATGAACTCTTTCTTTTTGTTGGTTCCTCTGTCTCACATTCTTTAGAATGCAAGAACATTGTTTTATACCATGAGCTTGAAAAGAACTAAGTAGCATAGGACATACAGTATGTTAATGTAACAGAAGCATAAAATGTTTCTTTACACTACAGTAACGTCTGAGATAGAAACTGCTATTGCCACTGAGAGCTACATGCTTGCCTCTCCCTGTCCAAGTTATTTTCGGGAACGATTTCTGCCTGTTTGAAAAACTGTGGTCGGAAGTGGGTGCTGAGACACAACCAGATGCTCTGGTTTTGGGGACTCTGGGATGGGATGGGAGGGGATTGGTTGAATTCCACCAACAATAAAGGAGAAAAGGGAGGGAAGGGACTGAGACACAACATGAATCTTATGTCACACAAGAACCACATGATTTAAATGAGAGGTTCTTCAATAGAAAATGTCAAAGGTCACACAAAAGCATGGAAAAAAGTTTTAATTAAAAAAAGATATAGAAACTTGTAATTGTTTCTGAAAATATTTCAATTAAAATAAATCAGTAAAGAAAACAGTCAGGTGCAATTTTTTTTTTTTTTTTTTTAGCTCTGCCATTATCTTACATAAATAAAGTCTATCAATTGTTTACATTTGCATCCTATAGTAAAATAAAAGGCAAGTAGATTAAACATGAAAAAAATCTGGTTGGAGTTTGCTGAATTTACTCAAAAAAGTAATTCTGTAGCCTTAAAATGTGGATTTCTTTTATGTTTAATGAATATGACTATATGTGGTTGGATTTGCTCACTTTACTCAGAATAAATGTGTAAACTAATAATATAAATCTGAAATGTAGATACATTTTGCCCAGTCAACTTTAAAAAAGAAATAGTGATAAAAACATTTAAAAAAATTCAATAGCCTCTTTTCAGAGGATATAATTAATATAATCAGGAAGAAGATATATGTTTACACTTTCAAGATATCACATAATTGTCTAGCAATTAGAAACATTTCATCATCATTAATAATATTTAAATTATACACATAAAACAATGCAGTAAAACTGGACAAATCTGTTTTCATATTTAAACTTTAAAAAACTCATAAACAAAATATTACCCTTCCCACCTCATTCTCTCGCTCTCGACTCTAGTTGATTAGGAAAGTTTTTGTTGCTTGGCAGTGCCATTCACCATTACGAATAGGCTATTATGAAATACTAATGCATTTTGGTGCTTGGTGTTAAGTCATTTCACACTATATTACTGATCTCCAGTGTTTGGAGTTTATGCATGGTCCTGTTTTTAATGATCTGTTGAATTAATTTCCCATGTGTGGGTTATAAAGAATGAAATTTGGGAAAAATATGAATAAAACATTTTAAGTGCTTATTTCTTTCATGAGGAACCAACATTCTAAGGGCCGTTATTAGATTTTTATTTCTCAGGATATGTAATTGGATTTAGGTATTGGAGACATGCTGGTACGACACAAACATGACCCCTTCTCAAAGAGAATGGCAATGAGAGAAACATGGAAGAAAGGCAAAGTGAGAGATGGATGGATGGATGGATTGAGTTTTGAAAGGGTAAAAGGCGGAAAAGAGCATGTTTGCAGGAAAAAGGAAAGGGATGCTGTAAACAAACACCTTAGTCATACCTTTGGTCTTCACCACTGGCATGTAAGGCCACAGATGACCAAAAGATGCTGGAAAGTTTGCCCCAAATGTTAGTCATCAGATACAACTGTAAGATATATTTGAAACAGAACAAATGCATTAGCTCAGCTGTGTTGTATAACAAAGACAATAGGTGAGTGTGTATATATTTATGAAATTGAGAGAGTATAAAGGAATAAACAAAGTGGTGGAAGAAAGAGATGGGGGAGAGAGGAAGCACAGGGTAACACACAGTGTGTTTACCAGACTGTGATCTGGAACAATGCAGTGTTTAATTTCTGAATTATGAGGTTCCGGAAGAAGAAACCAGCAAGATTGAACAGGGTGGATGGCTGGTTTTGTAGGGGTGGGCATAAAAGAAAGAGCGTGTTCTGATCCAAATCTTCAAGCGAGTATACCATTACACGACACAGCAAAACTGCATGACTCCTGTTCACATCAACTAAGGCCGCATTTACACTGCAAGTCTTAATGCACAGATCCGATCTTTTGACCATATCCGATTTTTTTGGACGACGTGCTTACATTTCTTTTAAAAGTGTATCCGATGTCTCCTTTTTACACTGCACTTTGGCGAAACGTACCAAAAATAGCATATATGACATCACAAATCAATTTCAATGGTACATTGAGTTTAATTTATTGACATGAATTCATATAGAAACCTTTTTAATGCAATAGTTACATCCCAAGATCAAAATAATACAAATTCTTTACGACAGTATACGAACGCAGCTCTGCTGGAAGCGTACGAGTTGAATAATACTCGGGTAGATATTTGTTAAACACGTTCTGGGTTCGAATCCGCCGTCCTATAGAGAATGAGGAGTTACGTCACTATGTTTTCACTCCGCGTTGCATTTCGGGAAGGCGCCGCCATATTAGCAGGATACGCTATCCGTTGCCATGGTTACTTCGACAGCGAGACAAGAGAAAAAGCAACAGAGAGACAGAGCAGATTAATTTAATAAATATATTTTGCGATACAGCGCAGTTTTATGGGAAGTGAAAGAAAAATGGGTTATATCGGGAGAAACTAAATAACACCGCTAAACAGCGTTATTTAGAGAAACTGCTTGACATTAATAACATCGACCCGTACAGCCTGCCAGTTACAGAATGGACAAAAAACCCAGAAGCACTACCACCTCTCACATACCCTGACATCGTCAGTTACCTGGTTTATGGTATCAGTGCCTACACAATGCAAGAGTTCAGAAGCTTTAAGTCATTAGAAGCTTATCAACAACTTTGCTAAAGCTGGGTGCAAGATTTACAAACCCACAAACCTGTAAACTGCGAGAGCTCAGTCATACTTGCCAAGGTTGCACTTCACGTTTATTATTGCTTTTGACAGTTCTAATGCTTATAATTGTAAAAATGTAAATTGTTTAAAATAATATAATATAACTGTACTAATTTCATTGTAAAAAAAAAAAAAAATATGTTCGCCTACTGAGTCATAGACTGGTTATTGTGTTGGGTGATGAGAGCTTGCAGATATGGGTGATTATAATTGCAGGTAGATTAGTCATTATCATTTTTTTTAAAATAATATTTAAGTTATGAAAAAGCGCGATTCTTTCCACAGCAATAACAGACGGGTTAAATATAACTATAGTAATATCTGTATTATGTTATACGTTGCCTTAATAAAAAAATGTTCATGAACTTCAGCATTGCGTGATACTATTTCAAAGTGATTTCCATCATTTTTACAGATACGAAATTGTATTTACCTGTGAAAACAAACCTGGAAAGAGACGTGAGGCTTTGAGGAGAAAAACGAGAGATTCTTCGTGCATTCCAGTTAATTATTAATGGGATATGTCGTAAATTATATCGGGAGAACAGACCACAAATGTGCAGTATATGTTGTCCTTTTTCATACTATTACAGCGGAATGCAAACGGACAAAAGAAAACAATCACGAGGATAGAAAGCAGCGACTGAAAAGAGCTCTTGCCATATTCTTGTTATAATGTCACGTTAAAATACCAAGCGTTACGTTATTCTCATGATGTCTGAAAATAAAACATGAAAGAAAAATTGACAGCTCATTCAGTCAAACTGACAGATTAGCTTTATTTGTAGGACAACCTTATGATTTGAAACGATTCGTTTCAGTCTTTCTAAATCTAAGTTCCCCAAACCGGAAGTGCAACCCATAAATCGAAACGCAGTAGGCTAGTCAGGAATAAGGTCAATAGGCCTTATGTAGCCCCGCCCCTTTTCATTGCTGCGCTCGTTGTCTTTTGACTTCCGGCTTGTATTTCCACAGCGATCTTATGTATTGATGAAAGAACTGCTCATTTTAAAATCTTCCCGGTCTACTGACATTTGTTAAAACATCTGCTTTAAACATAACAATGCTCATAACTTTCATTAACTCTACAACAGGTAAATCCACTTCACCAACTAATTATTCTTCAACAGCGATGCCATAGAAATATACAGAGCTACCGCAAAACGGAAGTTCAAAGACAATATTCTAAAGATGGCGGCGCGCTTGTTTCTCTGGTAAATAAGGTCTATACTAGGTTTTTTTAGTCATTAAAACCAATGCGTTCATCAGTGATTGTATATCAAGGGCAGGTACAAGTTTGTGTGCTTTTTATTTTGTAGTTTCAATGGAACAAAAAGGTAGAGTCTCCACAACGGGACTGGAGTGCCAGTCTGTGCACGAGCCGTCGTCACTGACAACAGCGGCAACGAGCACTCATTAGTGCAGCGTTTCTCAAAAAAGTGCGGGGCGCGCCCCACTGGTGGGGAATAGAGACATGACAAGTGGGGCGCAACAAACGAGAGGAAATTTGGTCATTTTTGTGCCCATCTCTATTAACCTTTTGAGCGGTACTGTCCCACATATGGGATTTAGAACGTTCAGAGATCAAACTGTAGATTCAAACTGTACTTTGCGCTTTGGCTGGCGCAGAGCCAGAGACGGACGCGCTCAGCAGCGCTTGTCATTAATCACAACTATGCAGTGTTTTCAACAACATAATGTTTATTTTAGGTTTCGGACATTTAAATATACATACGTACTAGTAAAACAACACATTTAGAGTTTGTAATGTACACACTGATGTCTATGGAAGCAGCAATAGGCCCTTTTCGCAATGACGTCAGTTAACTTCCGCCTATCCACAAAGCAGTTTGTTGTAGTTCCGTATTATCTTTGCGCCGGCGACTTCTCGGGAAAATGTTTTAATAACTTTAAATGCGAACTGTTTATGTCAAGAATTTACACAGTCGGCTTCTTCTGGTAACGCTATTTATTATTTCCTTTCTGTAACTGTCTTGCTTAGGGTTTCCGCGAGCAGAAACTTTAGCAATGTTGTGTCCGTGAATTGAGTTTTATCACAATGATTGTGTCCACACAAATCTGTTAGCCTATTTGGAATAACAAGAATATTGTCTTTAAAAACAAATCTTTATTTTTAGAAACTGGTAGGTTATGATAATGGTATTGTTTCTTGTGAGATTTATTTACAAGTAGCCTAATGGACACCTGAAAGTAGCACATCCACATATACTCCAAATAATTAATGGTGTGAAGATTTGAGATCATTTTACATCATACCAGTTAAAACTGAACTGGTGCAATATATTAAGATTGTATAATTTGTAATAAGTGTATTGAAAATACAAAACGGAATTATGTGTTCATTTAATGTTATTCCCTAGAGAAATAATTTGATTTCGTTCATTTAATGCTGCTATAACAATGAGTACTGTTGTAAATCCTCTGTATATTTTTGTATGCGACAGTCTTGTTCTGCAATAAAGAGATGAATGATGACGATGTTTTTTTACTATGGTAAAATGCCATGTACAGGAGTCAGTTTTTACAACATTAACAATCTTCATGTAGAAATAGTATTATATTAAACACAATTTTTATTATGTATGTCATATTTATCGAAATAAAACAAAAAATAGACTTGATATTTAAAAAGAATAAGCTTATGTTGATCTTCATTGTACATACAGGCACTGAATTAAGTAGTACATTAAGCATTGAATGAAAAGGTTTTTTTACTGCCCGTAAATGTTGGAAACATGCGTTTATTTCACAAATATAAACAGCTTCATCTGCAATAAAGACAGCAAAGTTTGCACGTTACTACGGGCAGCAGAAAGTGTACGGTTCAGTGCTCCGTATTCAACTCCTCCTCCTACTTTAAGCAGCAAATCTCACCGATTGGTAAGTTCGTTTGAGATCTGCCAAACACCTCGCCTTGAATTTACATGAAATTAGGCGACTACAGTCATCCTCTAACCACATTTGTGACATATGTACAACTATTGGGTGCACTTCATTCGAGCGGCGCTAGTATTCCACTATGCTGACGGAAGTGAGGATGCACTGCTTCGAGTCCAAACGGAAACTGTGTGACGTCATGTGAAAAGGGTCTATAACAATCAATTCAAATATAATTTACCGACGTCTTTTATTCATATCAGATACACATAGTGTAAGTAACTATAAAGTTTACTCTATTTTTCTCCCAGATAACCGGCCACTTACTTACATGAATTTCGGGAGAAATTGATGAATTCACGTGCTGTAAATCCAACTGACAGGACTCTCTGACCTGCTGCGCAAACAAACATGGCACGTTATAGATCAAGATCATTTATTAACGTTTTTAAACGACAAAACAAACTCACTTACACATATTTGAGAATCGGAATATCAGATAGTTGATGACATGGTAAGCAAGTTTGTGAATATTTTGAATAAAAAAGAAGAAACGAAATAAAAGCGTTACATCTGTCATACAGTGTTATTGTGGCTGCGGTGTGTGACGTGACAAGCATGACGCGTCGCAATGGGGGAAACGTTCTAAACGGTCGCGTAAAAAACTCAGAATATTAATTTATAATTTATATATAGTAAATTATAATGCAAAGTGATAATATAATTGCACTTTTATTTTCTCTATTTGAAAGTTTTTAATGCTATTATTTGATGTTAAGTTTTTAAAATGTGATGTTAATAAAATACATTTTAATATATTTTAACAGTTAAACTTAAAGCCTAGTGTATTAACATTCTGTTGGGGCGATTGGGGACAGGTGGGGCTCGGAACCCTTCCCTACCTCCAAAGTGGGGAATGGCAGAAATAGTTTGAGAAACACTGCATTAGTGTGATTTCAAGAGCAACACATTTCAACATCAGAACGCCTTTTACTTAACACAAACAAATGAAATTAATACTCTGCCAGTCAACTAGAGATGTTCCATTTGTTATAGGTACGTCTGTACCGTGAAATGTTAAAAAAGCCTCACTTTTCAATGACGCAGGAGTCGCATTTACAGGGGAATATCCGATCTGTCCGCTTACACGGCAGGCGTAAACGCACAAATCCGATTCATATCTGATTTATTTCCGCATATGAATGAGGCCTGAAACCGATCTGTGAAAATCGGAATCCATGCGCTTTTTTCCTGCTTACACGGTCGTGGCTCATATCCGATCTGTGCCACATGGGAGGAAAAAATCGGAATTGGGTCACTTGAACCATGCAGTGTGGGGCCTAAATGTTGTAGTAGAACCGATCTAGTTTTGGTTTTGTTTGTAGAATAGATGGGTGACAGTGTTGCTACAAGAGTTGTGCGTCATTCAGAATAGGATTTAGAATTGATGTAGCAAACAGGATGCAAAATAGCAATTAAAATTTGAATGTAAAAATAATAAAAATCTGAACAGACAGACAGGATAGATATGTAGATGTCGAGCGTGTATGCGTGTCATGAAACAGGACTTAATACGTGTGTGTTTGTGTGTGTGTGTGTGTGAGAGAGAGAGAGAAGAGAGAGAGACAGACAGTGAGAAGATGAGGCCCACAGGACTGATGTGATGTATCAGCTTGGCTGAGTTTGCTCAGGGACTCAGGGAAAGAGACAGAGACACAAACAGCTTTTTCCACCTGTAACACCAAGCAAGGGGACAGCCAGAGGTTAGAGTGTACTGAGAATACAGCCAGCGTAGATAAACATGTCAGCACAGGCAAAATAAAGACACAGAAACACATCAGTAGGACCGCACCAAGAAAGAAAAACACATGTCTGAGAAGATGTGAGCACACCCTTTAAGGACATTTCTTACAATGCTATGCATTTATATTGTATGTATATATACAAGGATAATTAAACAGATTGAGAGTTGCCCTAAACTTGGCCATGTCAGATTTTCTTTATCAAATGTATGTTAAGTTCATGGAAGGGTAAAATATGTGTGTTGTTACTGTCAGAAATCCCACATGTCAACTGATTTTCAGTAACAACCAAATTGCTTCCAGCTCAGTAGCTAACAGAGGGAGAGATGAGGATATCTGTGGGAGATGGAGAAACACTTTCCACTGCAGGCTGTGAACTTTTTAAGACCTTTCGTTTTGGCCTCCTCTCTCTCTCTCTCCCTCACACACACACACACCCACACACCCACCCACGCACACACGCACGCACGCACGCACACACAATTTGCAACATCCCTAAAAACAGAGGTAAAATCCTCGTAATGTGACACTTCTGCAACATCTGCACTTTGGAAAGTATGCTGGAAAAAAAGGAAAAGTGTTTGTCTTTGGGCTTTCACCGAGGGGCTCTGAAATGCTGCTATTGAATGCTTGGGATTGTGGTAAAAAATGTCAACCTGCTATTCATAGAAACCCTAAATTTATCATGAAGCCACTTTTAGAGGCGAAGAGGTGGAGTGTGTGTGTGTATGTATTCATGTCTATGAGTCTGTGTAGTACATGTACACATCAGAGTGAAAAACCATCATAATTAATAACAATTAAGATTTTTTCTGACAACACTTCACTTCAACACTTTTATGTTTTATCCCTCAACATAAAATGTATACATCTTATTTTTTAACAGTTTTATATGTGCCAGAAAAATGTGTATTCGTCATTAAAAGTTTTTTTTTCTTTACAAGAGTGAACTTTTGCAATAACAGCTGAAAATTATATAGCTATAATGTAATTCATTGACACCTATACATTTCTAAAATTGGGGGGTGGAAACTTTTTTTATTCATGAAAATAAATCATGAACCACTGTGGTATTTTGTGCAGTTGTTAAAGTAACATTTATAGAACTTTAATGAAAGAATATCAGAACATTTCGAAAAAAGGAATATTTTAATAAATTTTTACATTTATTTCATGGAGTAGCGTGACATTTTCACTCTTGGGCCTTGTCCTTTCCTCACTGAGAAGAGCTCATACACATTATAAACATCTACATTTGAGCAGATTAACTCTGAACCTCTCATTGGTTTCATACAGATTATATAATCAGAGAATATTTGTTTTCGTATTTGTTTTAATTTAATTTTTAATTCCATTTAATTTTTAACATTTTAATTTCACATTTCCAGCTTTCTATAAACATTTTTCTTATCGTGACTGAGGCAAGTGTACACTAAGTTTCGGTTCATTTTTGTGACGCGCTCTATGGCAGCCCGTTTCCGCCATAGTTGAGTAAAAAAAATGATTCATGTGATAATAATGAGAAACTTTCTCATAATTATGAATTAGTATCTCATAATAATGAGAAACTTTCTCGTAATAATTGAGAAACTAAGTCATTGTTACGAGAAAATAAGTCATTATTACGAGAGCGTTTTTCATTATTATCAGAAACTAAGTAATTATTATGAGAAAATAAGTCATTATAATGAGATAGTTTCTCATTATTATGAGATACTAAGTCACAATTATGGTAAAGTTTCTCATTATTATGACTTACAGAATTATATTTTTTACTCAACTCTGGCAGAAACAGGCTTCCATATGCTCCAGAGACCGAGATAGAAAGCACATCCTGTTTGTTTTATTTATTTTACAAAAAAAAAAAGAAAAAAAAAAGAACAGTTTTACAGTTTTGAATGATGTCTTACTCTTATCTGGATGACCAAAACGAGTAGCCTATTTAAGTTCTTTCCGCTGTTATGAGGAAAAAAACAATACTTATAAACACTTATAAAAACTACCAAAACATTTTATAAACTTCAATATTTCATTCAAAAGAATCACAAAACACAACAGCATGTTGTCAGCATAAAAATAAATAAACTATATGCCTACTTATTTCTCACAATAGCTCCGGTACTCCCATTCTCAGTTGTAATATTTTTTAGGATTTTTTGTGAGGGTCCTGTAAAATGCAACTATATGCTGATCTGAATAATTTTTACGTTTTTTAATTTGGCTTGCTCTAGTTTTCCTGTGGAAATTGACTATTATGTGGCTATTTTGCTAATCTATCCTTTTTGAAAGTTTGAGTAACATCAACCTACCTAGTCAAGAGAACAGCACCTTTCACGAAGGACTGTATCCTCTAGAGGAAGCATTGGAAATATTCTACATTAACGTGCCGGGATAGAAACAGTCCTCCATCATCAGAGAGTATGATGGCTGAAAGCTTTGCGAAACACATGCAGAGTTTGTTTATTGGAGTTGAAAGTAAGGTCACCATGCATGGGGTTCTACTTCAATCAGTGCTAAACAATCAATGCAAGAGTAATCAATGCTGAAACACAGGAACCCCTCCATCTGCACAAGTTTAACAACACATTCTGCGGTGTGACTCCTTTCCCAGAAAAATCATAAATAATAAACACACAGCGAGAGGCCAAATCACATGTTGTATAACCGTGTATGGATTATCAGCCTATTAGGGCGTAAGGGCTTGAGCGGAGCTCGTGAAAACAGTTCCCAGATGAAGACAAGCACAGCTGCAGTCAGCATGTCTGCCGGGTATAGATGGCCTGTGATTGAAGAAAATCTCCTCCAGTCTCCCTCTGTTCTGATGTAACCAACTAATGACAATGTGGTTTAACAGCACTTTCAGACATTCTCGGCTTCAGAAAAGAAAGACAGAAAGAAAAAATCTTGGGAACGTTAAGGTCCCTGCACATTGTGCGACTGAGCTTTAGACTGTACACTTCCCTCATGAGAAGATATGAAAGAAGAAATGGAGAACAAAAGAGTTTCAAAAGAAGAAGAAGAATTGTAATCAAAAGAAGGTGAGGCCTGTGGATCTGGAGACACTAATTGAATTTCATGGCAGTAGACTTCTGGTCCCCAGATACAAATATGGCTGTGCATAGCAATATAACAGCTTAGACATAAAGAGAGATAAAGTATGCTCTATGACGAGACGAGTCCGTTCTAGTCATCATTCTGTCCATAAGCACAAAATAGTTTTTTGTTTTTTTTGGTTTTGTGCTAACAAAAAAACTTTTGTTCTTCATTCTCATTCATGAACATGCCTTACCATTTAGCCAGCAGATTAAACAGGGCATGATGAAGCACAGTCTTTGAGTAATTCCTGCTGCCAAAATATGCATTTCATTATGTATGTTTTACATTAAACAAAGTTTGTGCATAATGATTGGGATTAGAAATCAAGTAACATCCACACGGCCAGTCCAGCACTAAATAGACTATGTGGACATCAGACAACAGCACTTAAAAATATTTCCACATCTGGTAGGCATACATAAAAAGTTGAATAATTTATACAAATTTAGGCACTGTCATTAAAGGAGTTTGTTAATTTACCAGTGAACACTGCTGGTTGCTGCTGTTGAATGCACAGAATGGCTCATTTAGGTGCAAATCTTTAGAGATCCACCAGATGATGCCCTTTATTGTAGACTCCTAAAAAAGATAACCGATTCAATAGAAAAGTGTAAATATTGGTCAACAATATTGGTCAAAATGATTATCATTTGATCTCTGATTGGGATATCTAAAACCAGCATTTGCATGCACATAAAATGCGCTCATATCGACTCAAGGCTGTAACCATGTCTTGAACATTGGGAGGAGACTAAAAATTTTTCTTTTTTTTTTTTTTATTTGAGGGGGGAGAGAAGGGGTTAGTATTTTTATTTAAAGCATTTAATTAAAGGATTATAATGGATTTAAGGGAATAAAAATAAATAAGAATGGTAAAAGAAGTTCTAGGTCTGATTATAGCCTAGTTGTGAAGTAGTCCATTTAAACTCTTTGAAAAGAATATTTTATTTAAAAATATGCACACATTTACTCTTGTTTGTATATCTAATATGTTAAAAAAAAAAGTAAAAATGTCTCTTGTCTCATCACATTCAGTTATGAATGACATCATTTAATTGATAGCATATTTAAATAGTTAAATAGTATTTTGCATCACTGTATGTTACTGTGGGTCGTTCAACATATCCATCGTAAAATAGTTGTCAAATATTCAATGTTTAGCTACTTATATCTAACCACGCAGTCTTTCACTGTAAAAAACTAAAAGCGTCGCGTTGGAATTCACACTCCTCTTCAGTGAATAGTAAGCCTTGCCTTTTTTGATCTGATTGGCCATCATTTTGACATTGACGAGCGCTGTTAGACAGCTGAGGTAGACCAGACTAAAAATGTAACTTTTTAAACTGTCTGTCATCCTAACAGCAATGTGTAATGGAGCATGAAGAAATATCAAATATTGGAGGGGACAATTTGGTCATTTCCAATTATTGGAGGGGACTTGTCCCCCTCAATGCCTATAGTGGCAATGGCCCTGTATCGACTCACTGCTCAGGAAACTTTTCATCTGTCTAGGTTCCTTGATTTTTTTCTTGTAAAGCTATGTTCTTTTGGATCAACTTCAATTGAGAGCTTCTTAAATTAAACACAGGGTTATGATTAAAGGAGTCTCCATAAGTCTGCCTGCATCACCACTAATATTCAGACTGACTTCTCTATTACTGTGAAGAAGTGAATGAATGATCCTGATCTTTATACATCTTACAACAGCATCCACTTTAAAAACCGTAAAATAAAAACAGACCCTCATTGTAAAGTTCACTTTTAGGCATCTGAATGAAACTAATGAAGAAATGAATGAGCAAATCAATTAAAGTCTTAAAGAACACAGGAACTCAACCACAACAAGCTCCAACTAAATGACATCATGTCATAAACTCCAGTGTGCTCAATAGTGGCCACATAAAACGAAAGCTTTCAGACCAAACAGAAGCTTCTGGAAACCAGTTGCACTGGCAGCCAATCGAATGACTGAACGATTTAACGTAACCATAATATGGCTAGCACTGTGTGTTTTTTTTTTTTTTTTTTAGCAAATCATTTATGACTACTGTACTGGGCACTACATCACCTAGTTAATATTCATAATGATAACATATAAAATAAACTGCCTGCTTTATATTTAAACCCTGAGTGACTTGTATAGCCACAGCAGTTATAACGTTCAAATGTGGGGTCTGTTTTATATAACTGACCCCATTGTAATATGCTGATTTGGGTGCAAGAAACAGTGGCATGCATAGACCTCCACTGGGGCAGGGGCAAAAGGCGAAAGCGCATTTCAGGGGGATCTGGGGGGAGTTGGGGGGATTAGTGGTCCCTCTCGGTTCAAATCGCATTCCGGTTCATATTGAGTTCTGAGGGGCACTGCAATACGACTGAAAGAGAACTTTATGATTAAAGGGGCATATATATATATATATATATAAATTTAACGTGTCCATGTTAAATAAAATAAGTAAATTCTTAAAAAAAAATCTCACTGACTCCAAACTTGAGCGAGAACAGTGGCATATATTCAGATGAATTTCATTAACATTTTTGATCATAGGTCGCATAATATATTTCACCACAAGCACTGTCATGCTGATGCCAGACTATGACTGTAAAACCACACCTGCAAGAAAAGGAGGATTATCGTTAAGAAGAAAATGGTTAGTCAGCCTCTGATCACAAATGAGGCTGAAATAGCATATGTGCAAGACTTGATATAGTCCGTCCTTGGTATTCTCCAAGTACCCAACAGCCCGGGGGTTAGACAGAGTTAGACAGACTAATGAATCACTTTACAGTGTAACCAGAGTCTGGATGACAAGCTGCCTACTCTTTCTGCGGGCTCACCCCTCTGCCGGGAAGTGAACACCATAACAGATCTTTCTCCAACAGAGCCAAGTCAGAGGAGCCAGGAGACAACAACAATTAAACAACTACCGCAAGTCATGCCTCGCTCTAAAGAGCCCCTGAAAGATCTCAAACAAATGTCAAAGACTGTAGTTTTTACTCTGAGGAAAAAACATTTGACTGTGCTGAGTGGTCTACATTATTGCTCATGCAACAGTATACGATTGAGCAAATGCAAGCAGCTTTGACATTAAGCTCTTTCATCTCAAAATTAAAATCGTTCTCAGTCATTCCAAACCTGTATGACTTACTTTGTCCTGTGAAACACAAAAGAAGATATTCTGATGAAGGTTTCAACTGTTTTGGCCCATACAATTAACGTCAGTGGAGGTTTATAACAACATGAGACCACATTGACTTTTATTGTTCCACAGAAGTCAAAAGTTTTGGAGCATGATGATGTGAGAATTAAATGATGAAAGAATTTTTGTTTTTCAGTTAACTATCCCCCTAATCTGTACATGTTTATGCACTTCATAGATGACATACAGTATGATAACTTTAGGACCTCATATGCACAATCTTTTAAGTTTGAGATGTTTCCTCATAAGCAAAAGTGGGAGAGAAGCAAAAGACTGTCATATGCTAAATCAGCAGAGCCTTTTTTTAATCCCAGTCGTGTTCTTGTAACATCAACTTTCTGCCAGTCTAGACATTTTTGGGGTCTCAGGAAGAAAACATTTGCATTTCAGTCCTGCCAAGAAAGATTTCGGTAGAGTGCACGCAGTTGCAGACATTCATGAGACATTCTTTTTGTTTTGGGGTGTATTGTTACTATTTAGGGATGCCAAAATTGTTGGATAACCTTGTGTAAGCGATAGTGATTTGGAAACCTTACTCAAAGATAATATGATTTCTGAAACAGATGTATTTGACTTGAAATTTAAATAAACAGAGGCAATGCCTGATCCAAAATGCTGAGGGGTTGACTGGAATTGGACAATTTCTCTCTCAGCTCTTCTGTTCCAGCCAATGTGGCTGCCTCTTCTGTCAGTAGGTGGTCAGTCTCGATTAGTATAATGTGGGCCTGCATCTCTGCCATGTGAAAATGATACAATCGGCTTCATGTGCTGCCAGTAAAACATGATGAAACCACTGCCATAGTGTGACTTTGTTATATTCCAGTTCCTTATTGAGTGTTCGGTAAATAAATATGCAATTATCAAAGCTTTTTTTCTCATTACCAAACCTTAAGTTCTGGCATCCAACTTGAAACCACCTCCAGCAGTAATTATGAACATGGGGATGCTACAAGGAAAGGAAGCCAGAGTTCTCCGGCACAGATCACACTTGTCAAAAGATGGATTCAATTTACCTGACTCAGCCAAACTTTCCCTCTTGCGACCAAAGACTGAAGTTCTTGGGGTCATCGCTTTGGAGACAGACTACTGGGAATGCGGACTCTCATGTCTCTTTGACTGTGATTAGAGCTTCTCAAATTCGTCACTCTGCGGTGTGGGCTTGGAGCCGTTTACCCTGCCTCAGATTTGAATTCTTGAAATAACCGTGACTGTGCCATTCTTTCTTCCATTCCTTCTCTCGGAACTATTTCACAAGCCTGACTAAGCTGTTCCCCAGAGCCTGCATTTGCGGTAGATCCAACCAACTGTCAGGTGCTGACAGCGATTTAAAATGCCCCGACTTCTTTATTTTTGCCAAGGCATTCCTCATTTCAACTTCACTCATTTCATCTTTCTCTGCTTTTTCCTTGTGTGGACTTCATTTCACATGATCCGAGACTGAGAATCCTCTGAATCCGCCTGTCCTGATGAGGGGTAGAGTACTCTCCTGCTATCTTCATCCTCACCAGTTTTCAAAGGTCTAAGGAACGCAAGCTACAACTATGTAAATGTGGTTTTCCATCTGCCCATAATGGTAGTCCTGGACTTCTGCGAAAGGCATTACATACACACAGAAAAATTAAATTTCTGGAGTTTTCCATGAGTTTGTGAATCGACACTTATTGTTAGACAAATGTAACTTGATTGGATGAGAACTTGCCATCCTTATGAAGCAATAAATTAAAGCAAGCGCAGCGGACTCTAGTGGAATTAGCCGTGCTGTATCCTCTTGAGAAAGCCTGGAAAAAGTCTATGAAAGTTGTAGTTTGATTGAAATTGAGTTTTGATTTCGATTTTAGCTTCCAACGATTATGAAAACATGATAATTGAGATAAAACGATTATTGTGCCCCATTCCGTTCTTTTCACTTTCGTTCCTTCTTAAAAGCTTAACCCTCATGCACTGTTCAATTTCTGGTTACTGCGTGTATGGTCCAGGTCAAACTGACCCTAATTGGATTGGTTATTAAAAGCACGAAAGAGAACTTGCACTGTTCCTCTGTGCACTCATAAACGGAGTAGAACATGGACAAGCAAAGTGAAATTTGAGCTTCAGGTGAAAGCCTAAATGGTCAAATACTCACAAAAATATTTCAAAATGCCGGGCTTGGCGAGCATTCAGGTAAACCCAGTTGGTTATGTCCTTCACATGTTCACACTTACATATGATCGAATTGAGTAAGGTATGTGTATTTGGCATGCTGTCCGAGGGGAAAGGCTCCAAGCTCTGAATGCGGCTCGAACCCAGGGTACTACCACCGTATCCCTGGCTAGAATAAGAACAGGTAAGAGTGAGGAGTGGGAGAGGGATGCTGGAAAACTGTGGTAGGACAGAGGTGAGTCGGCTATTTATATATTAGGCCTCCTCACACTGATTGGGTAGATTATCTGAACGTGCTCCTCCTGAACATCGTTAATATAACATCATTAAGTGAACGTAAACAGTTGAAAGAAAATAGAATGTGTAGCAGTATATTGGATCCGTGCATTCAGTCTTAAAGTGACAGCAGCCTATTAAACCTGCTGCTGTCTGTGTCCTTAATGTTAATTAAAAAACAAAAGAAAAATAGAAAATCACTCACTGCTTTTGGCTGAATGACTTTAGTAGCTTTAATAAGACTCAAAGCAAGTTTAATTCTGGTTGTGGTTTTATTTTATTTTGATTATTCAATTTCTGTACTAGGCTGTTAGCTGAATACTGAAGCCCTGTTTGTTCTTGTTGATCTTTTTTTCTATTGTATTTGTCTTATTGTTTGTACTTTGCTTTTTTGTTTTTATTGTATTATCATAGCAACCTTATTTCCAGCAAATATATATGATATATATTTTGATATTGTTAAATAAATTACTCATAAGGTTTTGTCTTCATATGGCCCACTCATAATTGTGTTAAATTGTTTTTATGATTTTTGCCATAATCAAGCAGCCCTACCAGATACCGTACAAGAGCAGTTTTTAAACTGTGGGTTATGCAAAATATGAGAATGGTGGTGCAAGTTCTAAAATTCATTTAACAAGTTACATTATACATCATTTCTCACAGGATGCAACACAAGTTGGTTGCTGTCAGTTGACAGCAGATCTATTTTGACCACTTGAATGATGCCATTCTACTGCCTTTCTGCAAAAGATGACTGACAAGTGCTTGGTTCCCTATATAAACATCTGGGTGAACTGAACACTTCCTCTTTGCCTTTCTCGCCTCTTCTCTAAGACTGGTCTGGTGAATCCGCGCATATAGTGCAGGTGCCTGGTGCCCCTGAGGATTGTGGTAATTCTTTTTCTTTTTTTCTACTGTATATTTTAGATAAGTGGTTGGTATTGTTTTCTTTGTTACACTTCACAAGTTTGATTCGTGTTAATAATTGTTTTGCAAGGATTGTATTCTGATGCTTTGGAAACATACAGAACTGGTGAGTAAGGTCCAGAGGATCTGGACATAATAAGTTTGGTTTATGCAGCCCTGGTTACGCACACCCAGCTCACTAGGGACATTGGGGCCACTATGCCATCTGCAATACTTTCTTGTAGGTAGATCTGGTTAGCGCAGACCTCCCTGCCTGATACTATCAGGGAACCGACCTACATGCCGGTTACACCAGGCCATGTGTTTCACCCAGACTCTTAGTTGGTGCTTGGTAAAGTGACTATTGAGGCTGTCAGCCCCCTCAGCCTCCGCAGTTTAGTCGTCGGAACCATGGGAGTTTGATGGAAGACAGAATAGCTGTTTTTGAAGGTTTGACAACAGCCGGAGTGCCAAACAAACACCACTGCGCAGACAAGTGGCAGAGTCTCGTTCCTCAGTCAAGGATGCGCCTAAAAGAAAGCGGAACCCCAGGGGCTCAGGCCCTCATGGAGAAACAGCGTAGCAATACTGGAGGAATTGCCGGAATCTGTTCCCAGCTATGCCTGGACAGCTGGGAGGAAAAAACCTAAGAACACTGGGTACTCACTACGATAAAAAACAGATAGAGAAACCAGTTCCGGTGATGACCTCCCCCGTTTTCAGGGATCCACATGACTATGGTCAAGGATCTAGTCCAGACACAAATTTTATCCAAAGAAAATGCAACTCTACTGAGGAAGAAGGCAATCGCTCAGCTAAATTTGAAACCTTAGGAATAAAATTTCTGTAATTCTTTAACCATTTTGTAATATTTAGTTTGTTTGCTGTGAGACACAGAAGGCATTTTCTCCTATGCAGCGACTGACAATACAACCACAAGATACACCAAAGCACAACATAAATTCACAAATCACATCCATTTTTTTTGTTCGCTGTACTCCAAATCTTTAGAATCCATGTTTGTAAGGAACAGATCCAAATTCAGCCCTTTATCCATCGATCTTCATCTTCATTCTCAGCAACAGCAACATTCACAGTCAAAGCTCGCGCTCGTTATGATTCAAATTTGAAAATAGCGCCACCCTCGAGAAGCGTTACGACATGGTTTACGGCACTGATATCGAACGCTCATTGGTTCTCACCTGCTTCGTCACAGATTGCGACATGCCATGTTTCAGTGGATTGACGTTTGAAATGAGTGCGCGCCTTCATGGAGAGTAGCCGGATTTATCATATTTTCATGGATTAATAAGTTAAATTCTGCTCTGTACCCTACCGCCAGAGAGGACTGTGACTGGAACTCATCATCACACAACTACTTTTGGTACCACTTTTGACATTTTCACAAAAAATAAATTATTGTGATTACGCTTGTTTGTCTGTCATTCTTTTATTTATAACAGTAGGTAGTTTAAAGAAGTTATGGGTAGGTTTAGGGGTAGGTGTAGGATTAGTGGCTCAAAATATCGTTTTAATGTTATATTTTCACTAAAATTGTCATTTTCCTACACATTTCTGTTCCTTATGTTTTATTCTTTTAACATTCTGTATAAAATGGGTAGGTTTAAGTTCGGGATGGGGATTAGGGATCTTACATTTATCTACAAAATGATAAAATGGAAATTATACATATATCTTTATGACATGAAAGATTCGTAAATATTTTACGTTTTTTCGCTGTAAAAACATAAGTATTTTTACGTTTTAGTGCCATAATTACGTCAATATTGTACGTTTTAGCACCTTTCTAAACGTACAAAAATGTACGTTTTTTGTCTTTGAAAGTTACATATTAATACCTACGTATTAACAATATGACCAGGCTGACTTTTACACATTATTTGCCTCTATTTTAGAAAACTTGATGATTATCTAATCAAAATGTGTTACAGTGCCGATAAAAAAAGAACTGAAATCAAATACATTTCTGATTTGTTATGTTTCTGTCGCTGCATGATGAGAATACAGTTTAAATATGCAACTTCGCTGGATAATGAATGCATAAAAGCGAACAAATGGATATAAACTAATGCAAATGAATGGTAACAATTGTGACATTAAACAGTTGGTGTTTTTGTCACATTGTTTTAACCGCTTGAGGTACTACTAATGCTGGCATCCTCTCAGCCTCGACGGCAAACATACTACTGTTATCCACTAATGCAGCATCTAGTCTACAAACTAATTACTTTATAATGATATGAAAATATGTACTGTAGTGTACACCGTATAACATACCGTTTTGTTGTCCGTTTTAAATCCGTTTTTGAAGTGTCCCGCTCTGTGCAGCGCGCAGCCTCACGCCACGTGTCAAAACAAACTCTATGAGGCATCAGTGATAGTTTTTATGTCGCCTCTAGAGGCCGCTCTCGTACTGTATAATGACAGCGCACCCTTCTCAGCCGCTCCAGCAACGGACGCAAACCGGAAAATGAAATCAACCGCGGTTGTGCGAGCACTTGTTTGCACATGCTTGCTTGCAGTCTGTGTTCTTCCGACTTTATTTTGTAGTAAGTAACGAAAATGCTTTGGGAAAATGTATCGGAGTAAAAGTATACATTTTATTTAGGAAATGTAGTGGAGTAAAAGTAAAAGTTGACAGAAATATAAAAACTCAAGTAAAGTACAGATTCTCCCAAAAAATACTTAAGTACTGTAATGAAGTATTATTACTTCATTACATTACACCACTGACTGTGGCCTGGGTAAATTCACATTTTGACAGGTTGACTGTAAGGTGCGCTTCAACAAGACGCTCAAACAATGCCCGGTCAACGCAGTCCTCCAATGATGTATCAGATGTGTGCGCATCACGAGTAGCAATTATATAGTCTTGTTCTGATACCTTTTGTACAACTGTATATGGGCCAGAAAATCAGGCACAAAAAGGAGATCTAGGATAAGGCAACAAAACCAATACTTGATCTCCCGGACTTAAGACACAACATTCCGTACGGTGATCAAACAATCTTTTCATTTTTATTTGAGCCTTTACAAGATGTTCTTGTGCTTTTTGTCCTGCCAAAAACAAACGCCTACGAAACCCATTAACATAATCTGACAAATTATGAGGCGGTTCTTTGCCCTTTAATTCCTCTTGCAAAACTGTGAGTGGTCTCCGCACTGTGTGACCAAAAACTAATTTGTTTGGACTAAAACCTAAACTCTCTTGCGTCACCTCCCGGGCCGCGAGCATTAACCAAGGCAGCCCGTCTTCCCAATCCCTGTTCAATTCAACACAGTAAGCACGCAACAGCGACTTCAGGGACTGATGAAAACGCTCTAACGCAGGTTGACTGTGAGGGTGATATGCACTAGACTGTTGTTTCACACCAAGCTGTTCCAAAATCTCCACAAACATTCCAGACATAAAATGTGTCCCTTGATCACTCTGAACAATTTTAGGTATATCAAAAATAGAAATAAATTGCATTAAAGCTTTAACCACAGCCTTAATAGTGATCTTACGCAAGGGATATGCCACAGGATAACAAGTTGTTTGACACATAACTGTAAGCAAATACGAGTTACCTGATTTGGACGGAGGTCCAACACAGTCAATCATTATGGGCCCTATCATACATCCGACACAATGCGACGCGGGGTGCAACGCAAGTGTTTTTTGCTAGTTTCAGCCCTACGCAGTTATCATTTTCACATATAGCGCCCACGTTGTTTAAATAGCAAATGTACTCGCGCCCATCTGTTCACCCATGGGCATGCTGGTCTGAAAATGAGGTGTGTTCAGGCGCATTGTTGGCGTGTTGCTATTTTGAGGCAACGGAAAACAACTGCACAACTGACCAACAAAAACCTGGTCTAAAGTCAATGGTGCAGTATTTTTTTAAATTTTTTATTTAAAATGCGTGTTAGTAATATGCGCCTATAGGCGGGTGCACAACGCCTGAACACTCTGCTTTTTACACACACAGGGACGTGCAGCAGCACACAAATATGCCAAATATTAATAATAAAAGGATTACAATGTAAAAGATTATTATTGTGTACATAAAGATAAAAATGCCTACATGTCATAATGGATAGTCATTGCATATATCAGAATTACCTATTTACAGTAATGACGAATGAAATTGGCTAATTATTTGACCAATCGTGTCAATGCACACATGTACAGTATTTAAACTGACTCGTCAGGTTGAGGGTGTCTATATTCCGCCATGTAAATAGCAATCCGCCATGGTGCAAGTGCACCTGGCTTTTAAAGGGAATGGGAGATTACACTCTGATTGGTTTATTGCATGTTATGCCCAAAACACACCCATGACTCATTAAGAGACTAGGTACAACCCTTTTAGACCGCCAACCATTTTTTCCGTTGTTAAACTAGCAAAAGTGAATTCGGACATGCCCTAAGTGCACCTGCACCATGCACTTCAAACCATGCGCTTAGATCTTTAAAATAGGGCCCTATGTGTTCGAAAGGTTGATTTATTACCAGTATCGGACACAATGGCACAGGTTTCAAAGCCTGATTGGGTTTACCCACCACCTGGTAGGTATGGAAAGTTTTAATAAATGCTGCAACATATTTTTTAAGACGAGGCCAATAGAATTGCCACAAAACCAGGTAATAATTTTTTTCACTCCCAAATGATCAGCAACATCACCATGGGCAGCACTTAAGGCTTCCTTAAATTAACCATGTACTCTACCTGAATTATTGCCTCACTGCCTGAATCTTCATTTTGATGACTCCACTTCCTCAACAGCAACTCATTCTGCATAAAGTAGCCGTTTGCCACACTCTCCACCTCCTCAGGGGGCATTACAGCAGTGAATAGAGCTTGTAAAGCAGGATCTTTATGCTGCGCAGCTACTAGGTCACTATGAGAAATATGAGAGAGAACAGATAAACCAGCTATGTCAAGTTTGGACACTTCTATACATTCAGATTATAAAGTATGACTGTTACGGCACAGGACACAAACACCTCAGGGAAATCTCGCACCAATTCATCATTTTACTCTTTCAACAGAGTAAATGAAACTACAAGTGGAGGAACAACATTTCTCCACAATCGCCCCCTGCCAAATTATTCCCCAGAATTACAGAAACGCCAATCATGGGTAACAATGGACGCATTCCAAGGGTTACCTCTCCTTCAACTAAATCCGATTTTAAGTTAACTCTGTGCAAAAGAAGGGACAAAGTCTGCAGCCCTATCCCCCTTATTAATACATTTTCCTAACTAAATGCTGTAAACTACACATGGGAGTCAGTTGGTACTACTTTACTATAATATTGAAGGTTAAAATTAACTTATTTATATACAAACACTTAAATTAAACTCAATTATGTTTTTTTTATAATAAATAAAGTTTTTTATTTATTATAAAGTTTTTTTTTTTTAAATATAAACATTTAAATCGTGGCTGTCATAACTGATTTATTCAAACATGCATTAAATATCGAAGAACATTATAATGAATATGTAACGGTGCATAGCTATATTTATCAGAATGCTGCTTTCTATAGTTCATTTTTCTAGCTGACTAATGAGTTTGTGGTCACTGAATGTGTTTTCCTGAGGTAAATGTGACGTTATGTGAAGCTGATGATTAGCCTTTTGCTTGACTGTTATCAAACAGCTAATAATGTGTTGCTAATGTTACACAAACCATGTTCCTGTTCGCCATCTCAGTCTGCCTTCTAAAAATTAGCATCCTTATAAATGCTTTGAACAACTTAGAATGTCAGTGGAGACTGGATAAAGGCATATAGTTCATCATAACTTCATAATATACATCATATACATAATTCACCAGAAATATTTTTAAATGTACCCAATTTTCATATCAACAGAAAAACATACTAGCATAACCTGGCTTCTTGTGACCCCCCTGCTTCACAGCATAGTTAATGATATGCTAAAGCCCACCCCACACGTTGATGGGATTGGTTACAACATGTTTTTGACGTAGAAAACAAGGGCGATTTCAAAACGCGTTTTTGAGACTGTCTTTGGTTCACTGCAGTTTTAAAGAGAAAATACCCAGCAATGGTGTTTGACTGATGAATTTGCACATGGTTTGTCTTAAAGCATATTAAAAGCACCACATTGACTTATAAACATTAAAAACTTTTCACCACAGGGGGTCTTTAAGGCCAGTCATCTGACTTTGTTTATATTAGGTCTCAAGGCAGATTGACAGCAGAATGGCATCATTCATAGTGAAGGTCATCATTCTGTCTCATAGATCCATAGTAATAGTCATAAACAAATGTATGTTTATTTCCCTAAAATTTTTGAATAAAAATAAATAAATATTTCACTATAAAGTTTTGGGTGGGTCTCAAGATAGATTGTACCCCTAGGATTGGTCCTAGCAATAAAACGTTTGGGAATTCCTCTCTTAGAATCATCAAGGAGTAGAGTTTTGTGGTCCACTGTAGTGGATCAGATTGATATGCACCAATATCCAATCAGAAATGGTATGGCTGTCCTGAGCCTTGTTGCATGAAACTAGTTGAAAAAACTCTGAGTTTCAGAGTAGGTTTAAAGTTGACAAGTACATATAAATCCAACCTGGTTTAGGTTCAGGTTCAACAGACTCACAACACATGGTATAAACGTTCTCTGTCAACTCAGGTTTGATCCAGGGTTTGCGATTAACTCTGAAGCGCATGCACCTGAAAGTGTGACGTGCGGCAAACAGCCATAAACATGGAACGTGGAGAGCATCACTTTTATTCACTTCTTGCGAGAGAGCTGGCACTATTCACTTCTCTTCTGAAGATTAAGAGATCATTATGAAAAATATCATGAAATTAAATGCATTTATGAGGCAGGAATAAACGCTGCTGTGGTGAAAGTTTGAGAAGGCAGCTGAAAGAAAATATCTGACTATATCAATGCACGTGAACAAACAAATAGGCCTAATAATTTATATAGGTTCATAAAGTGTTCAAATACATGTAAGCTTAATATGTTTAAAAGCTTTGTATGTTAATGCATGTATTATAATTTAAAAGCAACATTTAATACTAATAGTCAATTAACATAAGTATATGAATTATACATAATTATATATTCATATAATATACATATAATAAATAATTAGCAGAAAAATATTATCTTTTTTTTTTTTTTTTTACTATAAACTGCTTTAATTTGGAGAGATAATGTGGGAGTGGCTTTATTGCATCAGACACATGTCACACTTACAGCTCCAGTTTTGGTCAAACCCGGAATAAAACCTGCTCCGGAGCAGGTTAGTCGTGCTCTGGAGATTTTAATGCTGCTAACCTTTTTAACCGAGTTTGCTCAAACTAATCTTGAACTTACCTAGGGTGCGTTTCCCGCACAACGACGTAACTCGCTGCTTCACTACCATAGTACGGCGCATCGTTGAACAAATCAACTAGCTAGTCACGACTCCAGAGATTGTATATTATAGCAAAGAATATACACTGACAAGAAGCGAAACCTGAGCGAAACTCAATAGAACGTTCCATTGCAACAGCGGCGCCCAGCAGCGCCCTGCGTTTCCGCCATTTTGTTGTGTAAGCGACTCGGCAGTCCATTAGTTTCTATGGCAACGTACATTAAACTAACATTAAAGCTAAAATCCAACTTGAATGATGACAACACAGAATAAAATACTATCACTGGTGATCATCAAATCCTTTTAACAGTTTATTTTGCAGACTTTGTGTTTAAGTCTTCCGTTTTTTTCACAAAACCTTTGCTCTCTAGAAACCCAGTCAGTTTGGGTTAAAATTCTTTGAAGTTCAAGTATTAGCATTATAAACACTGAATTAATACCAACATATGAAATTAAATTAAGGACATGCATCAGAAACTTACATTAATGTCCGTTAACTTTATTAATTTTTAATTTACTATTAATAGTAAATATGTAAAGTTGCATAAAATGGAAATACTCAATAAAGTAGGCTAACTACGTTACCTCAGATGTGTAATGGTTGGATTCCACAACTGATAATAATAAAACATATAAAGCGTTTGGTTCCAAAACGCGATAAACGCCATTTAAAAAATAAAAATAAAAAAATAAATTGATTTTCCGCCAAAAACATTGTATCTGGTCGGTACTGAAAAGTCATTTGTTAATTTTTGCGCAAAATGCGATTTCCGCCGTGTTATTCTGTCATGTTTTCTCCCTTTCTTTCCAAAATGCGACAGACGTCAGTCTCCCTTCTCTGCACAATGCGATATATCCGCTCAACCAATCACAGCGCACTGTAAACAGTAATGGCGGCGCTCTGAATACACCCGGCATCCTAGTTTTCCTTATCTACTTTGTGCTTTGTGATCAACAAAAACAGAAAAATTAATAATTTTGACGGCATTGATGAACCTGTGGTGGTTTCTGCGATGGGGAAGAAACGTAAGTCATCGAAATGTAATCATTTACGTGAGGAGATTAAGAAGATGAGGCACTCGAGTCGGGAGGAGGAAAAATGCCGGCTGTTGCTTGTTCCACGACAGCATCAAACTTCTGTCACGGTCCCCAAAACTGAATCATGAACAGTTTTTAAAAGCCGTTTTTAATACTAATGTACTCAGCAAATGTGCTTATTTTAACCGTGCGGTGGCGCCAGATACTCTTTAATCGGTAATGACAAACAGACATAATTAATTTATAACATTAACAAGATGACTCGTTGAATTAATTTCGGGAGCGACGACTGAATGTTTTTTTTAGTCAAATGCCTGTATGTAAGATTAGTATTGACAAAGTTCAGAGGCTGTCATATATGTGAAACAACTTAGGCCTACTTTGTTGTGTATTTTCAATATGAAAAATAACATTTATAGCCTATTTATGGATTAATTGCATTTGGAAAAAATACGTGTCATGGATTTATTGCATTTTGGGGAAAAATAATCCGTTTTATAATAAACCTTTGAAAATCAAAATCTAGATTTGAATTTTTAATGTTTTTATAACCAAAAGATGCTATGTGAAAATTTGAAACAGAAAATAGTGGTTTTCATCTTGCTGCTTTCTTGGTAAAGAAAACACCTTTTTACTCAAATTAATCAAAATGGATTTATATCGTTTTGGAACCAAACTCTTCATATATAGGCTAAGACAATACAACATTTACTGTAGGTGCCATAAAATTTACTGAATTTGAGAAATTTTCTATTGCGTTCCTGATTTGGCTGTGAGGTTCGCCGATTTAGGATGGGTAAGATGTGATGGATTCTATTGTCCAGTTGGCATTTTCACCCCAAAATGGCCGCCGCGCTACCGAAGCGACACCTAGTGGCTGTTACCCAAAAAGCATCAGAGTTTCGCCTCTTGGGTTCTATGCTCTTTGCTAAAGGTTGCAGACTTGCCTTCCAGTGGCTTTGATGACTCTTTCGTGAAACCGTATTGTCGCAAACCTGTTGTTCAGCCATGTTGGTGAATGATGTCGCGCAGGTGGTGGAGTAATAACTTCTTTAAATTAATTTGAGATTAGATTTTTTTGCTATAAATTACGGACATGGCATTTGAGGACTAATTCCCATTTTTCTCAGTTATTTTGCTTTATTTTCAGATTCAGTCAGGCTTGTTCTTACGTAACAGAGCACGTCGTACGCACATGCACTCTTTTCGGTGCTTAAAATCTCTTTGACAAACAAAAATATGCAAATGCCATTTGTATATATTCAAAATAAAAGATTTACATTGTACTTGATGTCAGTTTGCTTATTTTGCACAAGATAATGATTTATTAATTCCACATATAAAAACAAGAAACCATGCTTCTAACCACAGCTCGAGAGTTGTCGTTCTAAGCACACAAATTTGCGATGCGAACTATGGTTTCGGGAAACACCAAATTGTTGAACTATGTTTGTAACGACAGAACTTGCAATGTTAGTTGGCTAACGATGATTTTGGGAAACGCACCCCTGGGTAGCAAGTAGCAACTGAAACTGGCTTCATGCGACAGGCCACTGGACATGACATCACTGCAGCGATTAAACACTTTCATCTTATCAAATATGGCAAGTCTGAAAAATATTTCTTTACAGCATCCATCAAAACGTTGAAAATGCTTTCCCATTCTTGTTCAAAATGACTTTTTATGAGTCTTGTCGCCACTGTTCCCCCTTCAAACTGGTTTCCTCACCTTTTTTCTCAAGCCTTTATGTATTTTTCACTATGCTTTTATTAACAATGTTTTTTTTCTTCTCTCCAACAAAGCATGGACAAGGGAGGACATAAAATGAAGACAATGATGATGTTATCAGTTGGACTCTTCATCAGCATTCCTGTCTCTTGTGGCCTTTTTGGAGCATAGGTAAGTGACAGTAGAGAGATGCAAGAAGAGAATGCCGTCCTGAGACGTCTCCTTAATGCTAAACACATGGCCAGGAGCAGGACTTGTCTGCAGACTTTTGGGCTGGAATTCTCCCCACTCAATTTCCTTTGTTGGCTCCTAAATTTTATACACAAAGCAATAATAAAACAATACTAGCACTGTTATGAATATGTCTGTCACCTCTGTGAGAATATTAATAGAACTGACTTGTCACGATTAGCACATTCTTACACTATGAATCTAGTTTTGAGGTAAGACAGTGCTCTTAAATGAATATTTCTAACTGATGAGAATACACAAATGGCTGCTTCCATATGTATAAGAAATGTAATTATTTATTTATTTATTTATTTATTAATGAATGAATAAATGAATGACAGTTTAGTATCTTTACAAATTTGTGAGCACACATTTATACTGTTATTCAGCAAGTATGCATTAATAAACTGACAAAAAGTGACAGTAAAGACCTTTTAAATTGTTACTCTACATCAATAAATTCTGTTCTTTTGAACTTTGCCATGCTTTGAACATTTGAGCTATGCCAACGTAATGTCTCACATACCTGAATTATAGTGAAAGTGAGACAATGTCATTTTGTGCTCAGATTATAGTTTCCCAAAACAGATTTACAGTATGAGTGTTTTTTATTTACTTAAAATGTCAACAAAATCTAAAAATGTTAAAATCACAAACTTTTATCCAGTCATTCAAGTAAAACATTTTTGATATTTTTTTACTCATATTTAACCTGTACAGCAACAACACAATATATGCCAAGCAATTATCATTAATATGAGAGCAATTAGATGGCTATATATTTATTGGAAGGAAATATTTTTGTCCATCATTAAATCCTATAAAAATGTACAGCATGCGGCTCTAGAGAAATTGCAGTAACTAAACAGCAAATGAATGAGGGGTATGCAAGCTAAACAATCGTCGGCACACACAAATGCCACAAACTTTTGGAACTTTTAACACAAGCTCTTGATGTCCTTCTTTCTTAATGTCATTATAAATTCTTTCCTAAACCCATAGTGATTAAAACTATTATTTTAACTGTTTATTTTAAACATTGTCCCTGCTTTCATGCCTATCCAGGCCTCTTTTCTCCATTGAGCAAAACCATAGCACATGAAGCAGACTAGAGTTTGGAGATCCAAAGAGTTTCCACTATGTGGACAGCAAAGTTTTTTTTTTTTTCCTTTTCTTTTTTTTTTCTGGGGGCCGGGGGAGCAGAGGGTAACTATCGGCTAATGGACTACACAGGCAGTAGGGGTAAGACAGTTAAAAAAGACAAGAGGCTTAATGTCTGCTGTGTAGAAAAAGCACTTGGATGGAGCTCTGCTGGTGAAGGTCCAAATAAAGACTATAGTGATTTAATCCTAGCTGTTTATCATTCTAGCAGAGATGCTATGACCATTGTGACTAAGAATAGTAAAAGAAATGCAACAAAAAGCATCTCTCTATAGGGATGCATCGATAAAAAAAATGCTGGCTGACATAAGCTGATAATTAGCCAGTGTTATGGCTGATATGGCAGATCACTGCAGTTCAATACTGTTTTGTCTAAATACATAAAAAAAACAAAAAAAACACACACTTAACATTTAGGCATCACCACATTAGCAGGAGTCTCCAAACTCAGTCCTGGAGGGCCACTGTCCTGCAGAGTTTAGCTTCATCTTGCCTCAACACACCTACCTGGAAGTTTCTAGTATGCCTAATTAGACCTTGATTAGCTGGTTCAGGTGTGTTTAATTGGGGTTAGAGCTAAACTCTGCAGGACAGTTTCCCTCCAGGACCAAGTTTGGAGACCCCTGATGTAGAGTATGAAAAATGGATATTCATTTTGAGAATTTCCTTAAGATCATATTTAACATGTTATAGAATTGCTTTTTCAAAGATTTAAGAGATAGTTTAAATTTAAATGAATGTTACATGACAGCAAAAGGTAATTTAAATGTAAAAATTGAGGAAATGAGCATGCAAAGTAAAATATCAAATATTTACGCGCAATTCAATTATTTTTCATACAGGAGCGATTCAATGTTTGAAAAAAATATACCTGTATTTCGGCAGCAGTAGTCATGGACACAAAACCACCAGGTTGTTGGAAAGATGTGTTCCTGTTCATTGCAACCCAGGGAGATGTAAAACAAAAATGTTTTTGACTCCATGCCCTAGTTTTGTGATGATCCGTTATATGTGATTGAATCCTTGAATAGACTCTCAGTGGATACATGGGTGGCCTGACATGGAAATGGCTTATAAAATTTGCACCATTTTTGAACTGTGCCTTGTCATTTGTAGGAATTTGGAGAAGGGGTATCAAATTTAAAGACCAGAGTGTATAATAAATGTTTAAATTATCATGTTTAAACATTTCTGCAACATTTGATTCATCGCCCTTTTTCAGAAGTGTGAACTCTCGAGGAGAGATATCACAGGAATACTGTTTTTGGACCCGAAATAGCGAGCTTGCCTCAAATCTGCTGATAAATAGCTATGATCGTTCCAAGTCTCCAAGTCTCTTTGTCAGATTGTAAAGTCCTGCTTTTTTGAATCAAGACTGCCCAGGGTTCATCACACTTGACTTTTATTTTTGATATCAAAAATGTTGGAGTTTGCATGCACATGCAGGAAAAATTTAAATAACAGCAGGCTTATACTTTACCTATGCTTGATTTAAAGCATGTTAAAACATAACATCAGTCTATAGACAACCCATTCTACACTACCACTGCCCTGCCCCCCAAATCACCTCATGCTTCTCCACAATCTCTTGGCTTCCTTCCCTCGTAAAAATATATGTCATAACCTGCAAATTTGCAAAGGCTCCCCTCTAGAAGGAAGTCTTTTATTAGGCATTATGTTTTCTTTTGCCGCAGGCGGCAGACAAAATAAACCCGACCTGAGATTTATTTCTTGTTCCTCTTGGCAGCGTGGCATCCAAGAATCACACAGCGCTCTGGGTTCACCGCGAGAAAAGAATCTTAATCATAACAATGGGTCCGACGACGGCAAGAGACAACGGAGCGCAAGATGCTATGCGCTAAAGTGGAGAGAAGGGAGAGGGAAAACGAAAAACATAATGTGTTTCATTGTACCACTGAGAGAATAAGTAGAGCAACTGTTGATTTAGTCTTTGTTTCAGTATTTTCATTCATTCCCCCTAGAAGACAAGGTTGAATATTCAGCTCACCGCTCCCAGGGACTCCAAGGCAAACAGGAGTCTCGCAGCGAGTGACCCTTACTCCACATCTCCGGGCGAGACTGAGCCAAAGAGAGGATGGAGGAAAGTCTAGCAGGCAGGAAATTGCCCCACTCTGCTGCAGAGAACTCAAAATGAGTTAGCGAAAGAAGGGCTACTGTTGGGCCTTTGTGGATCTGGAGCATTGCAGAGAAAATGCATGTCTGTGTTATGGGCAACATGGAAGCATGTTTTTACCCAAACCTTCACCATGCCTTCAATCATTCTAGTCTCAAGAAGCTGCCAGAGTTCCTCTAGATCAGGGCAAGGCAAATTCTGTTCTGGAGAGCTGCTTGTCCTGCAGAGTTTAGCTCCAACCCTGATAAAAACTTACCTGGTTGTAGTTTTCTAGTAATCCTGAAGACATTAAATAACTTGTTCAGGTGCGTTTGAATAGGGCTGGAGCTAAACTCTTCAGGACAGTGGCCCTCCAGGAAGAAAGTTGCCCCTCCCTGCTCTAGATGAAGATAACAATGAGATATGCATGTGAAATATTACACCATGTCTACACTGGATGCGACAAAGTGACTGTTGCAATTCTAATTGTTCTTCGTGTCAAGAGTAGCGTGAGCAATTGAAGTACAGCAGAAATAGAATGGCGTATCAGTTTACTGTTGGGAATTTGTTGTCGCGTCGTGCCAAATCTAGTGTAGACAGCTTCACTGATTATAATGAGTTCAACTTGTTTTTGTTGCGTCGCATCACGCCACTCACATCTACCCTAGTGAAAAAGTAGTATACTTAAGCACAATTTATTCGTATGTACTTTACTATAACTAAATGCATTTGTGGCACGCTATAAATTGGTATACTTAAAGTCCGCTAAATTGAAACAACTAATTTTGTACTAAATGCATTTTAGTTGTCCAAAAGCAGTGCTAAAGTTCAACTAAAGTTGTATTAAATATACTTGTTTGTGCTAAAGTGGAACTATTCCAAGTATATTTAAGTACACTTTAAATATACTCTTGTATTTAAGTTTTGAAATGCAGAATTCACTCCACATAAACTTCAAATGTTTTTTGGTGACATTAGAATTGCAATTTAATTACACTGTGAGAGTGTTGAACATACATTGATATTATACTGATAACAAACTTTTAGTGATTTTAAAATACATTGCAATGGCATTTCAAATAAACTTAAAGTGTGCTAATGGCATCATTATACTGTGCTTCAAATAGGCTACAATAAAGTAATATTTATAAATAATGGCACAGCTTAAGAATTTGCCTTTTACAGACACCCTTAGTATACCAGTAACTTACTTATCCAATGAACATCAGCGAGGCAATAGGAACAGATATATATCTATGTTGAATGTAGGAAGCAGTCTGGGCTGAAATTGAACCCAGGTCGCTGTCACTCGATTTACCTGTTGCGTCACCACGCAAAACTGGGGTTACTTTGAGTTCTTTCTAAACTGTTACAAGCACAAATTATATGAATTAAAAGACTGCGAATTGCTGAGAATATAGTCTCAATATAGGCACAGTGAGTGGGGCGTAAAAATAAATGCCGAAACGGCATGTATAGAACATGAAAGTGCGTTAAACTTTAAACTGTTGAAGAAATAAAACCAGTAGATGCAACATTAAATATCAAGAATGTTTTGCTTCCCTTGTACTTGACATGATCTGTCATTAACGCAGCATGAAGCAATTGCATAATCCGGCATAATATTAGTTTTATTCTTGTGCACGCACTAAAACTCAGACAGTTCCGTTCGTTGGTGGAAGAATGTGAACGTGCAGAACTGCTTGTGTTTCAGTGCGTGCGGATGGAATAAAACCATCTGTAACAATTCTCTGCCCATCGTCTCTGCGCACTTCAACTCTCGATGCACTGCACAGCTGCTCCTGACGTAAAACGAAATGAAATGATTAGGCGGTTTAGCGGTCTCGCATTACTGTGGATTTAAATGTGACGCATGAATTGAAATGATTTACTTTTCATGCAGTTAACGTTTCTGAATTTATTTCACATTTTAACTTTTTTTGTAATTTTTGAGGACTGGTCAGGATCAGTTTAATAATTCATAATATTTTTACATAATATTTCACCTTGCAAATTCTGCCATGGCGCGAGCGCAACTGCCTTTTAAAGGGAATGGGAGATGAGACTCTGATTGGTTTATTGCATGTTATGCCCAAAACACATCCATTACTCATTAAGAGAATAGGGACAACCCTTTTAGACCATGCGCCTGGTGCGCCGACCATTTTTTCCGTCGTTAAACTAGCAAAAGTGGATTCGGACACTCCCTAAGTGCACTTGCGCCATGCGCTTTAGACCATGCGATTAGATTGTTAAAATAGGGCCCATAAACATCTTGGATGACATGGGGGTGAGTAAATTATCAGGAAATTTTAATTCTGAAGTGAACTAATCCTTTATATCTAGTGTATGGTTAAAACGATGAGTTGGTCTAGTGACGTTTTGCTTGACCCCAAAGGAGTTTAGTAAATCTGTAAACACAGCCACTAATGCATCATTTGTATTATCTACATGAATGTTAATATTTCCAACAATCAATGCTTTATTTACGTTGACCAATAGGTCTGAGAGAAAATCTGCAAACTCTTTTAGGAAATCCACATAGGGCCCTGGAGGTCTATACATGGTAGCCAAAGCAAGAGATGGTAGGGATTTTTTTTTTCTTATATCTGAGAGTGTAACATTTAGCACAAGCACTTCAAACGAACAGACAGTGTTCTGCTTTCTGAGTAACATTAAGAATATCTCTATGGATTGTTGCAACACCGCCGCCACAACCAATCAGACGGGGCTTGTGCTTATAACTATAGCTTTAATATCTTCATGCCTTATAATCACATTTAGCAGATTAGAGCTGGGTGATAATATAGTTTACATTTTTCAACAATATACACAATCACACAGCCGAGAATTGCTTTATAAAACATACACATAAACATTTTATTAAATATATAAACTAATATATATGTATATTAAAAAAAAGTGTTTTTATACATTATTTTACGTATTGTCCCTCTTTTTCATCAGATTTGTATTGATCACATTAAAATAGAAATTCTTTGTAAGTGCCGCACTCATTGACTTATATAGTGATTCTAGTTTTAGTGTTAAACATGTCTTTTCAAATGGATGGATATACTTGAGAGTATCTGAAAACAAATGCTCAGAAGAAGTGTGAGGTTCATTTTCTTTCTGTCTAGGGTATCCATTTGGCCAAAACTTTAGTTGTTCAAGGTTATCAATCAGTCCAGCTTACAAACAACCAAATCCCTTTGGAAGTCATTAAATCACAATACAGCACAAGGTTAGCTGCCTTATGTCTTCACCACACACTGTTTCGGTTATTTTCTAGTTTGCATTTCAGTGCCTCATTCTTTGTCAAGTTCAACTGACTGTATTTGTATATTTGGTGAGAAAAATGTTGTAATTTAACAAGAGTTTTTAATATCTGCTTTGATTGCATTCACCGAGGTCAAGAATGAACTTATAAAACAGCACCCTGGCTTTAAAGAGTCATGAACTGAATTTATACAGACTAAATAGGCTGAACAGTGTTGGGCCTTTGGTTTTAGGATGTTCTGAATATTAGTTCTCTTGCAGCTTTCACTTTTAACTGTGCCAATCATAACTCCCAAACTACTACAGGATACTTACTTTAGTCTTTGAAGTTCCTCCATTAAACATGTTACAAAACATCATTTTTGATGTTCATTTCAACATCTGACTGTGATGTTTCTGACAGAAACAGTATATTAAAGGTGCTGGGAGTTAATTTCACGCATTAAAACATCCCAAATATCACAACTAAATAACCCCAATATGACTGAAATAAGTGTGTTGAGACATCACACATGCCTCTGACAGTCTGGCAGGGGGAAAAAGGAAAGGCATGACATCTTTAAGCCATTCAGAAATGCTCTCACAGGTTTTCTCTCTTTGGGTAGCAGGATTTTGGAGAGAGGGAGCATGATTGAAGGGATGGTGATACTGTAAATTAAAGGCACAATATGTAAGATTTTTGGATTAAAATATCCAAAAACCACTAGAGCAGTGTTATATATTTTGTTGACTTCTGTACTTACATTATCCCAAATGTTTCCAAGAATGTTTAAATCCAGAGAAATAAGCAATTTTAACCAGGACACGGACGTGTCCGTGTGTCGCCTATCAATGTAGAAATTTTGTAGAAACCATGAAAACACCAAAGACGCTTTAATATATTATGTGTTTTATTAGACAGGTGAGCAACTGTTTGGATACTTTCATCGACAGAAAACTAATCATTGTTATATAGCTCAACACAGTAAGTCTTTTTGTTTAAATCTTGTTTTCTTGATTTATGTGAACCGGCATGTGTACCATGTTTTACCATGACTAATATCGATCTTACTGCAGTGTGCAACAAGTGTCTCATAGCATCCGCTGAGGGAACACACAGAGTAGCATTATAACAACTTTCAACACACGAATGTATCCAATATGATAAAACAGCACTGCGTTACCCCACATACACATGACCAGAAGAAGCGTAAGTGCTCGTCTGCTGCATAATAAAAGCTCCACTGCTCTCAAGCCACATCGTGTGTCGAGCTTGTCTCTCACTAGCAATCACTCCAGCTGCCTCGAACCGCTCCAATAGTCTTCAGCAACACCCTGCTTCATACTACAGTAATGTTAAGAAATCTTTAATCCTTTCATGCATGGTGTCTACTACAGTGGACAGATATTTGGAAGCCATTTTGAACCATTTAGGTTGTAGTACCATGACCCAACCACCAAAACCCAAAGCCTTGTCTACGATTCCATTTAATTAGTGTCTTTGTATCTCTTTGTTGTTTCGAGATATTGCATAATAAAGGTGGAGGGAAGAGGAGATGCACCAAGTACCTCAGGAATAGGTGTTAAATCCTTTTATTCTCAGAAAACCAGACAGGTACAAAAAATATTTTTCAGCTAAATAGGATGTAAGAAATACTTTTATCCAGATTTTAACAATATTTTTCTTGTATATTTTTGTCTGTGACAGAAAATACATCTGTCCACTCCAGTGGACGTCATGCGCCAAAGGGTATATTATGCCTATTGGACCTATATAGATTCCTTCTTATTTGTATGTTTTATGATATAATTGATATAATTTACACTTGAGTAGTTTTATTAAACAGCAATATTAAATAGTCCTAAGATTTTATAATTTATTTCAATGCTTAGATCTACAGTCTATATTTATTTATTAGGTCATATAAAAGTGTAGGCATATACAAAGGACAGGAAAATGTGTGCATGATTGCATTTGAGGGTGTGTGTGCTTGTGTGTGTATATTTGTGCTCACATATGATACTGGTTTTAATAGTTTTAAATAAAAGTTGGCCATTTTTAAATTAATAAAATTTGTTTCAAGGCATAGATTGTTATGTTATTCAAATGTCCTCTCTATTGCTGTTATTTAACATTCCAAGACTTCTGATGCAAAAGCCTCTAAAAGTCACATCTGTCAAAAATGAGATATTGATTGAATGCTCTCCACACACACTATACGTTTATCAAATACTTTCACTTCAAACCCGCTAAATCCCAGCCTCATCCCATTCAGAAGTGCCGGTACTTAGATAGTAACCTATACATGATAGTCTGATAAAAATTATAATTTCAAAGTCTTCTTATTTGTATTCATACATTTGCTCTAAGTAAATGTTTTAAAAGCATGTTTTTTTTTTTTTTTGTTTGTTTTTTTCGGACCAAGCAATGAGTTCTATTGAATCACTTTTTATACTGTTGATGCATGGTGTCCACTACAGTGGACAGATATGTAACTCCCTCAAAATAAAATATATTGGGGAACAAAAAGTTATTGACATGATTTTTCACTCATTTAAAAGTAAAAACAAACATTAAAAAATATTACTTTGTGATTTCATATTACATTAGCATATCCGTGAATATGATTTCTACATGAGTCTCGTTGGATTCTTTTCCACCGGCTGTAGACGTGAAAATAACACCTCCCATGATTCTGCGAAATCAAGGCGTCATCAAGCTATGCCTTTGTTTTGAATAAGCGACCTCTAGACGTGAAAACTACATAGTGTGCCTTTATGTTATCAAAATGGCTGAAATAGAGAAGCTTTAATGTAGATAAAATGTTGCAAGTAAAACATTTTTAAAAAGTACTAAAAATCAATCAACGTCATCCAAAAACAGTTAATGCAATGGAGAAATAAATATTTAAAGTGTGCAGTAATTCAGCTAAGCTCTCTAGACTGAAATGTGACTGTCAAAGAAGTTAAACCACAGACTAACTGCTCTTATCAGCACCTGCCATATTTAGCTCCCTACTGTCAGATCAATGTACTGCCAAAAATGGGCTTGACCAGTAATTAAAAAAGAAAAAGAAGAAAGAAAGAAAAAAATTTGCTCTTAAAAAGGCTGTGTGAAACACAATTTATAGCAGCAGAAGAGGAACAAAGAGTAAAAGTTATTGGCTGTAGCATGCTATTGTGTTTGAACTGTCTACATAGCTTACGGGAAACGGGACGTTTGTTATTAGTTTTGTTAAAAAGAATGTTTGGAATGGCAGCTGGTCTAGTTTGGAGCCGGACTTCGAAGGTTCTTCTAAGGAAATCTAAACTGCAATTACTGTGTTCAAGTAGTATTAAAGGAATTCACCAAAAAATTTAAATTCTGTCATCATTTACTCACTTTCATTGTGTTCCAAATCTCTATGATATTCTTGCATTTGCAGAACACAAAAGATGGTTTTGTAGAATGTTTCAACTGTTTTTGTCCATACAATGAAAGTCAGTGGGATTCAGAACAACATTGTACACCACTGACTTTTATTGTATAGAAAAGAAGAAAAAAGACATTTTTCAAAATCTCTTTAGAGGTCATGCAGGTTTAGAACGACATGAGGGTGTGTAAATGATGGCAAAATTGTAATTTTTTGGGAACTATACCTTTAAGAATCAGACCGTGAAGGAATGTCAATAAAGAGAAAACTACCGTAATACATTCACACAAACGTATTTTGCAGAGAAGCACATTACATTGACTTTCAATATAACTGTTTATCTTCTTCTTTATCTTGCTTAGTTTGCTTTATCTTGCTTTAGTTTGCATGTCTGCTGTCATCATTTTCATCTTCCTTGTCACTGCTTTCTCTGTCTTCATCTTCCAGTGCCTGCCCAGACGCCTAGTCTGCTTTTCTTGGACATCCGTCGGTAGCGATTGATGGATGGATGCATCTGTCGTTCCTGAGGCTCCTTTGGCGAGCACTCCTGCCATCCTTTCGACTCAATGAAGAGCAAGTGTGCTGTGAGATTACTTCAGACCTTGCCTCCCTGATCATCCTACAGTTGATGATGAGAAAACCAGTAGCCAGGGTGCATAAATCTAAACAGAGCATCCTTTTTCTTGAAGGTGCGTATGTGTGTCTCTGTGTTTGTATACGTGTGTGAGGTTCTCTCTGCAGAGGGAAGGACTGGAGCTGGACCTCAGACCGAGAAGGCGGGACAGATGGGAAGTGAAACTTCATACATGCAGAGAAGGTTCTACAGGGACAGCTTTGCTCTTGAATAATTGTCTTGTAAGTTTTCCTCCCTCACTCAGTCTCGCTCTCTTTCTTTGCGCTCTGTTATTATGTTGTCTCTTCTCGTGCAGAATAGCCACTCTGTCTACCCTGGCTGAAGACAGTCTGACAAAACAGTGCATGGTGGAGGATGAAGTTTACAGTTTTTTTTTTTTTTTTTTAATTAGTGGATTACACTACATCTAATCCCACTTTTAACACACTTTTTACACTTGTCATTTTGGGTTATGAAACTCTTCTCCAGAGTTTAACGTATAGTTCACCCAAAAATGAAAATTCTATATTCATCATTTACTCAGTATTCAATGTTGTTTTAAACCTGTATGATGTTTTGTTCTCTGGAACACAAAAGAAGATATTTTGAAGAATGTTTCTTCTGAACCACCCCTCCCGAAGAGTTGACTCTGAGTCAATTAAACGAGTCGTTTGTAAAACGAATCCCAAGCCGTTTCATTGTGATGTCAAAACAAAATATTAGCATAATGCCCGCCCACTTATTGCACACGCAGACATGAGGGAAAACTTAAACACTGCCAATACGTGAAAAATCAGTGGTTAAACTTCATCTTTACAATGATACCACAGCAGTATAGCGTGAACCTTGTGCTGTGTTCCCGTCATTTTATTGACGACTGCTTCTTCAACCTACAGGTGCTGGTCATATAATTAGAATATCATCAAAAAGTTGATTTATTTCACTAATTCCATTCAAAAAGTGAAACTTGTATATTATATTCATTCATTACACACAGACTGATATATTTCAAAAGTTTATTTCTTTTAATTTTGATGATTATAACTGACAACTAAGGAAAATCTCAAATTCAGTATCTCAGAAAATTAGAATATTACTTAAGACCAATACAAAGAAAGGATTTTTAGAAATCTTGGCCAACTGAAAAGTATGAACATGAAAAGTATGAGCATGTACAGCTCTCAATACTTAGTTGGGGCTCCTTTTGCCTGAATTACTGCAGCAATGCGGCGTGGCATGGAGTCGATCAGTCTGTGGCACTGCTTAGGTGTTATAAGAGCCCAGGTTGCTCTGATAGTGGCCTTCAGCTCTTCTGCATTGTTGGGTCTGGCATATCGCATCTTCCTCTTCACAATACCCCATAGATTTTCTATGGGGTTAAGGTCAGGTGAGTTTGCTGGCCAATTAAGAACAGGGATACCATGGTCCTTAAACCAGGTACTGGTAGCTTTGGCACTGTGTGCAGGTGCCAAGTCCTGTTGGAAAATGAAATCTGCATCTCCATAAAGTTGGTCAGCAGCAGGAAGCATGAAGTGCTCTAAAACTTCCTGGTATATGGCTGCGTTGACCTTGGACCTCAGAAAACACAGTGGACCAACACCAGCAGATGACATGGCACCCCAAACCATCACTGACTGTGGAAACTTTACACTGGACCTCATGCAACGTGGATTGCGTGCCTCTCCTCTCTTCCTCCAGACTCTGGGACCCTGATTTCCAAAGGAAATGCAAAATTTACTTTCATCAGAGAACATAACTTTGGACCACTCAGCAGCAGTCCAGTCCTTTTTGTCTTTAGCCCAGGCGAGACGCTTCTGACGCTGTCTGTTGTTCAAGATATTGGTCTGCCTCGCTGCTCAGATTGGTTTGCGTCTGTAACTCCGTATAGCTTTGTTTTGAATTTCTTACTTTTATTCATTGTTGCTTATTTTTTTATTACCTTATATGTAATATTGCCTACCACACTAATCTGACGTCGCTAGCTTGTAATCTTTGAATCTAAATCGCTGTTACAACGCATTTGCATTTGCAGCGCTAGCTTGTTAACTTGTTAACAGTCTCTCGCGCGCTCCTTTTTCAACGCGTTCTTCAAACAGCTGTGGTAAGTCGGATCAGTCTACAAACACGGTGAGTCATGTCATCCTCTCCCAGCATTGCTACCTGTTCCATTTGCCACATGTTTACCATAGCTCTCTCTGTCAGCGACGAGGGATTTACATGTCATAAATGTAGGGAAATAGTCAGGCTGACAGAGAGAATCTCAGAATTAGAGACACGCATCCAAACTTTAATCGAGGATAGTAAGAATGCAAGGGCTTCAGATACTGTTTTGGATGCGACTAGCTTAGTGAACTCTGTACATTGTTCGGTTCCGGCTGTAGAGCCCGCGCAGCAGGGCACTTGGGTAACGGTGAGGCGGCCTAGCCGCGGAAAACACCACTCTTTCATTCCAATAAGAACATCAAACAGGTTCTCCCCACTCAGTGATACACCCACTGAGAATCCTGTTGAAAGTGCCCTAGTTATTGGCGATTCTATTACACGGAACGTGAAAATAGAGACACCAGCCACCATAGTCACATGTTTGCCGGGAGCCAGAGCACCTGACATCAAAGCAAATTTAAAGGTGCTGGCTAATGCTAATCGTAAATACTCTAAGATTATTATTCACGTCGGCACTAATGATGTTCGACTTCGCCAGTCGGAGATCACTAAAATTAACATTAAAGAGGTGTGTGAACTCGCAAGTACAATGTCAGGAGAAGTAATTTGCTCTGGCCCCCTTTCTGTTCGTTGGAGTGATGAGATAGTTAGCAGATTATCATCACTCAATGGCTGGCTGTCTAAGTGGTGTCCGCAAAATAATATAGGTTTCATAGACAATTGGAAAAGTTTTTGGGGCAGACCTGACCTGTTGAAAAGAGATGGTATTCATCCCTCCCGGGATGGTGCTGCTCTTCTCTCTAGTAATATGGCACATAGTCTTAGAACTGAAAAATGACAAACTGGGGCCCAGGTCAGAAAGCAGACAGACTGGCTAAACCGACCGTCTGCTAGCTGCCTCACGTTACAGAAGTCAGAAAATTCAGATAACTCCCAACACATAGAAACTCTTACACCTAGATATTTTCAAATAGAGACTGTGTCTGTACCCCAAATTAGTAAAAACAAAAAACTTCCAAACCCATTTAATGGTAAAAATTTAATTGATGTTCAACAAATAAAAAATAGAGATAATAATGCTAAACAAATGATAAAACTCGGGTTGTTAAATATTAGATACCTTTCTTCAAAATCACTTATTGTTAATGATATTATCAAAGATAATAATCTAGATGTGCTGTGTTTGACAGAAACTTGGCTAAAACCGGACGATTACATTACTTTAAATGAGTCTAGTCCTCAAGGTTATGATTATCGACACAATGCCCGTCAGAAACGCAAAGGGGGAGGTGTTGCTGTAATCTATAGTAATATTTACAGTATTAGTCAAAAGTCTTTCAAATATAATTCCTTCGAAGTGATGGTACTTTACGTAACATTATGTAGGTTGACATTTGTGCTGGCTACTGTATACAGGCCACCAGGGCACCATACAGACTTTATCAAAGAATTTGCTGATTTTCTGTCGGAGTTAGTATTGGCTGCAGATAAAGTCCTTGTTGTTGGTGATTTTAATATCCATGTAGATAATAAAAAAGACGCATTAGAATTGGCATTTGCAGATATTCTAAACTCTATTGGTGTTAGACAACATGTGTCAGGACCCACTCATTGTCGTAATCATACTTTAGATCTAATATTGTCACATGGAATCGATATTGATGCTGTTGAAATTCTGAAGCAGAGTGACGACATCTCAGATCATTATCTAGTCTCGTGTATACTACATTTAGTCAAGGCGGCTAAACTGCCTCCATGCCATAAATATGGTAGAACCATCACTTCTACCACTAAAGTTCACTTTATAAATAATCTTCCTGATCAGTTTCATCGCCTTAGCATACCAGAAAGCTTAGAAGACCTCGATGTTGTAACAGAAACTATTGCCTATGTCTTTTCCAGCACATTAGACTCAGTTGCTCCTTTGCGCTTAAAAAAGATTAAGGAAATTAATCCAATGCCATGGTACAATGAGCACACTCGGGCCCTAAAGTTAGCAGCCAGAAAAATGGAGCGCAGCTGGAAGAAAACAAAACTAGAAGTATTTCGCATTTCGTGGAGAGAGAGAATGATTGAGTACAGAAAGGCCTTAAAATCTGCTAGGTCTGCTTATTTTTCAAAACTTTTAGAAGAAAATAAACACAACCCTAGGTATTTATTTGATACAGTGGCTAAATTAACAAGAAATAAAGCTTCAACTTCTGATGTTTCCAAAGAGCACAGCAGTAATGACTTTATGAACTTCTTTACTTGCAAGATTGATAATATTAGAGAAAAAATTATAACCATGCAACCGTCTATTACAGTATCGCGTCGGATAGTGCATTGTAGTGTCCCTGAGAAAAAATTCAATTCATTTACTGCTTTAGGAGAGGAAGAATTGTCTAAACTTGTTAAATCATCAAAATCAACAACATGTATGTTAGACCCTATACCGACTAAGCTATTGAAAGAAATGCTTCCAGAGGTTATAGATCCTCTTCTTAATATCGTCAATTCATCTTTATCACTAGGACACGTACCAAAAACTTTTAAGCTGGCTATTATTAAACCTCTTATTAAAAAACCACAACTTGATCCTAGAGAATTAGGAGAACAGGCCGATCTCAAATCTCACTTTTCTGTCAAAAATTCTAGAAAAGGTAGTATCATCACAACTATGTTCCTTTTTAGAAAGAAATAGTATCTGTGAGGATTTCCAGTCAGGATTTAGACCGTACCATAGTACTGAGACTGCTCTCATTAGAGTTACTAATGATTTGCTCTTATCATCAGATCGTGGTTGTATCTCTCTATTAGTGTTACTGGATCTTAGTGCTGCATTTGACACTTTTGATCACAATATTCTTTTAAATAGACTCGAAAATTATGTTGGCATTAGTGGAATTGCATTGTCATGGTTCAAATCATACTTATCTGACCGTTATCAGTTTGTAGTAGTAAACGAAGAGATGTCATATCGATCACAAGTTCAATATGGAGTACCGCAAGGCTCAGTACTAGGACCGTTGCTGTTCACTCTGTACATGCTACCCTTGGGAGATATCATTAGGAAGCATGGCGTTAGTTTTCACTGTTACGCTGATGATACTCAGCTCTATATTTCTTCGCGCCCTGACGAAACTTACCAATTCACAAAATTAACAGAATGCATAGCTGATATAAAAAATTGGATGACCAGTAATTTCCTACTACTAAATTCAGAAAAAACAGAGATTCTAATTTTTGGACCAAAAACTTCTTCACGTAATAACCTAGAATACTGTCTAACACTTGATGGCTGCTCTGTTAAGTCTTCGTCATCACTTAGGAACCTGGGTGTGCTCTTTGATACCAATCTTTCATTTGAAGGCCATGTTACTAGCATCTGTAAAACCACATTCTTCCATCTTAAAAATATATCTAAACTACGACATATGCTCTCAATGAAAAATGCAGAACAGTTAGTTCATGCGTTCATGACCTCAAGGCTAGATTACTGTAACGCTCTACTGGGTGGTTGTTCTGCTCGCCTGATAAATAAACTACAGCTCGTACAAAATGCAGCAGCTAGAGTTCTTACTAGAACTAGGAAGTATGACCATATTAGCCCAGTTCTGTCAACACTGCATTGGCTTCCTGTTAAACATCGTATAGATTTTAAAATCTTGCTAATTACTTACAAAGCACTAAATGGTTTAGCTCCCCAGTACCTGAGCGAGCTCCTAATTCATTATAGTCCTTCACGTCTATTGCGATCTCAGAATTCAGGCCAGCTGATAATACCTAGAATATCAAAATCAACCGCAGGCGGTAGATCCTTCTCCTATTTGGCACCTAACCTCTGGAACAATCTTCCTAGCATTGTTCGGGAAGCAGACACACTCTGTCAGTTTAAATCTAGACTAAAAACGCATTTCTTTAACCTGGCATACACATAACACATTACCAATTTATATTTTCAAATCTGTTAAAGGATTATTAGGCTGCATAAATTAGGTCAGCCGGAACCGGGAACACTTCCTATAACGCCTGATGTAACCGTTACATCAGAAGAAGAATGGCATCTACGCTAATATTAGTCTTTCTGGTTATCCCGAGGTTCACCGTAGTCAACCGGATCTGGGCCGTATCCAGGTGAGACCAAGGACCTGCACCTTGACACGACCACAACGCAGCCCTGAAGTATCAGCAGAGATTGAGTCAACTAGATCATCCACTGTGAGGGCCTCATCGACACGACAGCCACGACACAGTTCCTCAACAACCGTCCATACCGCCGTGATGAATACAATCCTCAATTGGATGGAACTGGAATAAATACTTTGAATGTTGCGATCCTGTCGGACTTATGATAGCTACCTGAATCGTAACAAAGCACTGTTGGCCAGAGGAGAACTGGCCCCCCGACTAAGCCTGGTTTCTCCTAAGGTTTTTTTCTCCATTTAAACACCTATTTGCCACTTGCCTGCCACCTGATGTCACCAGATGGAGTTTGGGTTCCTTGCCGCTGTCGCCTTTGGCTTGCTTAGTAGGGGACACTTGACATTTGACTTGACATTTGATATTCAACAGTGCTTTGATCTGCCTGCATTGACACTATTCTTTTAAGAGCTGCTGTGCAGCCAAATAATATACCAGTTATCAATGTAAAGCTGCTTTGACACAATCTACATTGTAAAAAGCGCTATATAAATAAAGGTTAAAAAAAAAAAAAAAAAAAAAAAAAAAAAAGAGTGGCTTGACACAATCAAAAAGCGACAGCTGAAACCCATGTCTTGCATACATCTGTGCGTAGTGGTTCTTGAAGCACTGACTCCAGCTGCAGTCCACTCTTTGTGAATCTCCCCCACATTTTTGAATGGGTTTTGTTTCACAATCCTCTCCAGGGTGCGGTTGTCCCTATTGCTTGTACACTTTTTTTCTACCACATCTTTTCTTTCCCTTCGCCTCTCTATTAATGTGCTTGGACACAGAGCTCTGTGAACAGCCAGCCTCTTTTGCAATTACCTTTTGTGTCTTGCCCTCCTTGTGCAAGGTGTCAATGGTCATCTTTTGGACAACTGTCAAGTCAGCAGTCTTCCCCATGATTGTGTAGCCTACAGAACTAGACTGAGAGACCATTTAAAGGCCTTTGCAGGTGTTTTGAGTTAATTAGCTGATTAGAGTGTGGCACCAGGTGTCTTCAATATTGAACCTTTTCACAATATTCTAATTTTCTGAGATACTGAATTTGGGATTTTCCTTAGTTGTCAGTTATAATCATCAAAATTAAAAGAAATAAACATTTGAAATATATCAGTCTGTGTGTAATGAATGAATATAATATACAAGTTTCACTTTTTGAATGGAATTAGTGAAATAAATCAACTTTTTGATGATATTCTAATTATATGACCAGCACCTGTAAATGCATTCAATGAGGGATTCGCAAGCCGGTTGTTATTGAAGGATGGGTCAGTACCCAACTTATTTGGACCAGCTTCTTCCTCCTCCGAATTACAACCTGTAAGTATGATTAATAATTGTTGCTGTTATGTTCTCTGTAGCATGCACAATACATATTTAGTTGTGTGTGTTGTGTACGGTGTACAACTGCAGTGCTTTATCAATGCGTTTCTGCATTTGGCTAACGTATATACCATGACTGTTTGTGTGTTTACCACCGAGCTGTGGGCTAGGTTCACTAACATAAACACAAAACAACTTAATTCCTCTTTGAATCTTTATTTTTTAGAACAGAGCAGAGCACCATCATTATTATAACATAATGTAAGTGATGCCAGCACTGTATACTGTACTCCGTGTTAACCAGCAGAAGTCATCTGACCAATCACCGCAGATTAGCGTCACGCAAAAGAGGGGTTTGGAAAAATGAATCGTTGAGCGAATCGTTCGGGAGTTGTTGAGCAAATAAGGTATAAATAAATGCATATTATGAGACAATGAAAGTGTTTTTTGCCCTTGCATGCTTGTAAACCTGTTATTGGGGACTCCCAAAACAAAAATAGGAACGTTTCACAATAAGATGCCTTATTATTCTTGCAGTTATGGTCTGAAAAGTACACTCAGGAAAAATTGGATGGGACAGTCAGGAATATACTGTAATACCAACTGTATGCCAGACTGGTCACATATTATTATTTAAACAAGTCACATGCCGAGTTTGCATTTAATGATTTTGACACAGAAAGTGTTAAAGTAATAGTTAACCTATTAATGTAATGGTAAAGCTGAATTTTTAGCTGCCATCACTTCAGTCTTCAGTGTCACATGATCCTTCAGAAATCATTCTAATATGCTGATTTCTTAGTATCAATGTTGAAAACAGTTGTGCTGCTTAATATTTATGCGTGAATATTTGATTCTGTGATGAATAGAATCCTCAAATGAACAACATTTATTTGAAAGAGAAATTTAAATGTCAGAATGACAGAATAATATTATAAATGTCTTTACAGTCGCTTCAATATTATGCATCCTTGCTAAATAAAGCTATTAATTCCTTTTAAAAATTCGACCTCTAAACACTCTTACTGTATACCCTGCACAGCTGGAATGGTAAGTGGCCAGTTTTACGTTGTGCATCATATGATTCCAGTAGGCCTGAGGAAATGAGCCTAATGACTTGAATAGAGGCAAAGAAACTCAGCCTGTGGTACATAGTTTCAGTCCCACACAGTTTAAGCCTTTTAGTTTAATTAACCTTCATTTCCCTCCATTTCATAATTGGATAGAAGCAGCGAGACACTGGAAGCTTTCCTGCTAAATTTCTAGCCAAAACCAAGCACATGGACAGTGACACACAAAAACACACACACACACACACACACACACACACACACACACACACACACACACACACACATAAAAACACTTATTTGTGCCGTTGGTATTCATGACCTTCTAGCCTTTGCACCACATCTTAACCTTATTTGCTATAGAACTCATTTCTCTGCATTATGCCAGTCTCCTGTCATTGCCCATCTCCAAATAATCTTGACTTTTTCCAGGTTTCAGTGGTGGTGCTTCCACCTGTACTTGTCTGAGGGATCATGCGGTTAAACCCTCTTCACCCTTTCCCCTCTTCTACTCTTTCCTTTGGATAAAGCCAGTCTGGAGTTGGATCCACTTGCCTTGTTCCTTTGTGAAGTCCTCAGAGAGTAGCGGTTTAATTAGATGAAAATGATTTCTGCAGCTGCCCGCCCTAAAGTGAGGCGGACTGGTATGTTCTGGAAAGGTTCGTTTTATTAGCCGTAGAGGCTCCGGCGACTGGACAGACACATTTGTGTTGGAGTCGACGCAGAGGCGACGGTTGACTCGACTGTGTGGCAAGGCCAGCTATGCGTCCATCTACCACTGATTCCCAGAACTTGTAATTTCCCTCAAAGCTGCTTGTCTCCACAGGTCACTTTTCTATGGCAATAAATAGATTATAAAATAAGGTAGTCACGAAAGAAGAATAACTGGAAGAGCTGGTTATAGAGAGCCTACAGCCACGGGTGAAACAGAAGTAGACAATTTCTCCAAGAAAACAAATGCATATTCATGATGTAAACTATTTTTTTTTTTTTAATCACCTCTAACGGAGTTATGGTTGAAACTACAATATACATTACAATACTTACAATATATCCATAAAAAATTGTTTCGCCATAATCACCATGCAACTTCTTACAATTCCAGAACAGCAAGTTTACAGAGTTTACCTCAATATATCACCTAAACATGGGGATACACATCCGATTATTGGCAAATATAATATGATATTAATAGAAATTTTTAATTATTTTTAATTCATGATAATATCAGCCAATATTGTTAATAGTGATATTTAATTATGCATTTTCATTTCCATTAATTTTTTTTCATTTAAATTTCCTTTGCTGTCATCTCATGCTAACTTAAGGTTAATCTTTAAAAACAATAAATGTAATCTGTTAAAGGTAATCTTTAGCAACTCTCAAAATGAATCTAACAATTTTGATATCACTAAGACCTTCAAATGCAACATTAAATGAACAGTGGCTCTACTGCAACTCTTTACTTGGCAGAAACATCTCTAGTAATGGTAAATGTCTTCAAAGAGCAGTCATTGCCAGAAAAATACTAAAGCCTGTTATTCTAAAGATTTGCAACTGTCACAACTCTGCGCATCTTCTATGTGCTTGACAAATGAAGAACCACGTGAAGAAAAGCCTGCTGCTGCGTGTCACGTCTACTTCCCGGTACCACACACCGTGGTGGTTATTGCGCAGCACCGGTATTCGTACCACACCGCCAATCATAACAATATTCTGGGAGAGCACTGAAACAGAGGAAAAAAATCTGAGGCAGAATGAGATATAAATACCATCGGACTGTCAAATTGCTGGAATACTTGAGGAGAGAGTGATAGAGAGAGGGAGTAAAGGAGAGCAAGAAAGAGGAAGCACAGCAGGGGAGCTGGTTAGATGTATTTTAATCGTTTTCCCTGGCCTTCTCAAGCCCTGCTCCAGTAGACTGTTTATTTAACTTCAAGTTTGCATGATTATAATTATATAATTAGATGGTTTGACAAGTGCTGGCAAACACACAATAATAACGTCTCCTGGAATATCGGGTTCGGTTCTGAGACCCTGGAGGTTGGGGGGTCTGGCTCGCTCTCTGCATTCAAAACTGTCCCCTAGTCCGCTGAGGTAAATCTGTCAGAGCGAGAATCCACAAGCATTATTTTGCTCTTACCTCTTGAGGAACATTTTTCCGTGGGGCTAAAACAATACGCAACAGATTTATCAGGCAGTTCATCTGCATATTTTGACTGGTAAAATGCTGCACACATAACAAACAGCCATCTGAAGCCATAAGTGGAAAATCCATAGATTCATTACATCTATCCAAAGCCATTCATTGCTGTCTTCCAATATTCTCATGTGTGACCCCATTCTGTTCCTCCTGCTCTGTTTCTTCACCTCCATCCTTCCCCCTTTCACCCCCTACCCGTCTCAGGACCCCAACGGCCTGCCCTTCTCACTGCCTGTAACTCAACCACTTATTTTCGTTTGCTCTGAAAGAGCTGATGACCTTGGAGAACTCTGTAAAGGCTGCCAGTAAAACACTGAAGGATTACTGGTATGTAACTTTGCATTCATGTGGTTTGTTTGAATAACCTCGCACCACGGAGCAGAGCACAATATATTACATTTTACGAGCTTCAGAAATGCACCATCTCTGGCCCTACGGTCAATTATCCACAAATAGAATCGCAGCCTGTCTCTCTTTCTCGGCCTGTCTCCCCATTTCTCTTATTCGCTGCTCCATTTTTAAGCTAAAACTGCATTCCTGGATTCATTTAATCTGGTATTCCGGCAAATGCTTGGACTGGACACCTTACACTTCTCCATAAATCACTTTGACAAATAGATGTAGATGTAGCTTAGAAAAATGACACCTTCTCTCACGGTTCTCCTTCCAGCTGCTCGACATGATATGCGATATTACTTTCTAAAGTTGTGAACCTGCAGTTTGTCCTTTTCAATTCATATAAATGGTGTTGTCTAGAGCAGGTGAACTTTGGTGAACCCCCCAAAAATTCAAGTTCACTGTGTGGAGACAATGTGGCCATGTGGCATGTTGGGGATAATCATATACATTTCACCCTAAAAAGACCTCTCCACATTTCACTGGCAAGCCAGCTCAGATTTTGCATCAAACCTTCACTACATTCGTGCTTTCACTTCAGTACTGCTGATTAGATGGACATCAGAAATGATGAGCTGATGCACACTGGACGTTCACCAAGTGTCTGTGAGGAGCATAACCATATAAATGTCGCAGCTGGTTCAGAAAAAGAAATGATTAAAAGCAACCTAAACAAGCTCTTAACCTAAACCTAAACTATTTTCAAGGTTATCTGAAGTGACTTAAAATAGAGCATAAGCAATTCGTCACAGAGCCAAAAATCTTTGTAGTATACAAAGCCACGTTTATTATAAAGCTGACTAGGAAACAAGGTAGAGCTAAGGAGAAATGCAGAGAAGAGAAAGAAGAATGATGAAATTACCATTTGCAGCACACATCCAGCGCATATATATATATATATATATATATATATATGTATGTGTATGTTGGTAATAAGTACACCTGTGCTGAACACAAAGACACAAAGGCCCTCATACAGACCTAAATATAACTTACCATATAAGTTATCCTTCCCCCTGGAGCAAGAATAACATAGACTAGACTAGAACTTTCCATTCAGCACAGAGTGCAAGCATTTGGCCATGATGACTTGTTAGGGAAGTGGCTGCCTCCAAACACCATGGCCCGGTTTCACAGACAGGGCTTAGTCTAAGCCAGGATTAGACTTTAGTTCAATTAGGGCATTTAATTTAGCTTTTATAAATGTTCACTAGAAAAAAAACATTACTGGTGTGCATCTTGAGACAAAACAATGCCACTGACATATTTTAAGATCTGTCAGTAGAAGTTACTTTCAGTTAAAATAGCTTAAACATACATTCTAGCCTAGGACTAGCTTAAGCCTTGTCTATGAAACCGGGGGGGTATGTCTGCTATTCAACAGCTTAATCACTGATACTGGAAACATACCTGGTTTAATTATGGAGGCACAATATAGTGCTGTGAGAGGAAATAGTGTCAAATGTACATTTACTGTTGCTGCTATTCAAGTCAGTTCTCAGTTTCTACAAACAGAAAAACACCAGGTAACACTTTACAATAAGGTTCATTAGTTAAACATCAGTTAATGTATTAACTAACATGAACTCACCATGAGCAGTACATTTGTTACTGTATTTACTAATCTTCGTTAACGTTAGTTAATAAAAATACAGTTGTTCATTGTTTGTTCATGTTAGTTCACAGTGCATTAACTAATGTTAACAAGATTTTAATAATGTATTAGTAAATGTTGAAATTAACATGAACAAAATTGTTTTATATGGTTTAAAGTACAGTATACAGTATAAAATTTGGGGGTCAGTAAGATTTTTGTACATTTTTACAAAATGTACAAAAACTAAGCGCTATTGATAATATTGAGAAATGTGTCCTTAGCACCAAATCAGCATATTAGATTAGAATGATTTTTAAAAGATCATATGACACTGAAGAATGGAGTAATGATGCTAAAAGTTCAGCTTTGCCAACACAAGAATAAATTACCTCAGGGGTATTCAATTAAAGTTCTAAGAAGTCCGGTCTTTATATTTCCTTCTCAGTGGAGTTCCCAGTTGTTTGGAACAGTTACACATTTCCATCGGGCAACCGTAGTACTTTGTAAAAGAAAAAATCCTAATCACTAAAAATAGTCATCAAAGATGAGAATCTTGGGCCCTGAGAGCCTGATTAGTGATGTCTGAGAATTTTTACCAATATTTACCACAAAAAGTTCTCCCAACTGGATATTAATATAAAAAGGTTAGACCAGATGTTTTATCAGGCTATTTTTTTTATGATTATTTATTTATTTATTTACATTTAGATATCTACGTGTATGGCACATAGAAGGCCTTGGGACTAAGAAAACATACTGGGGGTGCAGGGTTTAGGCTACCTCTTAAGATATTAATAATCAAAACTCTCATCATGAAGACAAAGTTATCTAGTTATTTATAAGTTATAAGTTTTTTGTCTTCCCTTGCCATATCTAAATAATTTTCCAAATTATAACATTGTATATTGACATTAACAAAACGTCCAAAGGAACCATGCGTTAACTTGTCACAAACCTGGTTTAGTTAAATGGTTGGAGTCATCAGTATGACAGATAAAAAATAATTGTATTTGCTGCATTCGTGTTTTCAGCAGCATTTTAGCAAAAGTATCAATTTTGCTGCTCACCGTGTTTCTGCTACTGTTGTTAAAATAACAGTGTCATCTGCAGCTCTTAAAGGGTACATATCACACACAGTTTCTGCCAAATTTATGTTAATATTGAGTACATAGAGTAGTATTGCATCCTTCATATCCCCGAAGAGTCTTTAGTTTTTTATCAGATTTATAAAAGTACAGAGTCTTTCCGAAAACAGCTGAGCTCCTGGAGGCCGTGGGCTAAGCTAAAGAGTGACGAGCACACGCAGCTCTTGTGTAGCGATTGTCTGCAAGCTATCGATGGTCAGCTAAACAAATGTATTTAAACATACAATACACTATCGCATTATCCCTGGATAACTTTTGAATCACTATAATGAATATAGCGTATAGTGAATGATGAATAATACATTTATGAATTCACTACATTCGTGTTGTTTACATTATGCACTTATGTGCCTGTTGCCAACAAAACAGACATTTGATGCAGTTTTACTCACCACCTGAGGTTCTGACTCATGACTGAGAACATTATCGCTGTGACCGCTCCATCTTTCAGTTTCAAATGATCTGTAAATCCAGCGTTGAACTGGGCCTTGTTTATAAATCCATTAGCACCGATCCTGAGGGCTCGAGCAGCCATGGAAAAACACGAGATATTCTCCATTCATTTTAACCAATAATAAATTGATTGCAACTATCAGACACGACTTTATCCTTATATTGATAGTTAATTTAAGGTGGTTTCTATGGTTATTATAATGACATATATTGAGAGCGCATCAATGTAATGCGAGAGCACAAATCTCTCAGCTTCACTTAACGCTGGGTTCTTTGGGAAGCAAGGTTTTTCCCTCACAACCAAAAACACACTTCTTTGGTGACATTGTTGATTTCATAGTCTAAAAAGAAAGTGACAAATCTTTCTCGAGCAAGTCCTGTGCAGGGCTGCCAATGAAACGCGATGATGGGCGTGCTCTTGGGAAGTGCCCATATAAGGAATTCTGCCTTTTATTACATAATAAAAGGGCCATGCTCGAAAAAAAAACAGTCTGAAATCTGTGAGAAATCTGAAGAATATTTTTATGACAGAAATACTCTGTCATACGTTCAACTTGTTTTTTGAAACTTTAGCCACGTTTAGCATGAAAATCCAACTGTGTAAATAAGTCAGAATGCATGAAATAGCATTAGACCCCCCCTTTAATGTGTCACTTTACGTCTTTAGCAGGAGAGAGAAGCAACATGCATGGAGCAGAAATGGCATGAATGAAGCACGTTTGGCTCTAGATAAAAATATTAGAGGATGTAGTGCTGAAAGATCATTACCGTAAACGACCCTGAGCACTTGTGGTGTGAACCGTTCGTTTTGACGTGCTGCTTACATTAAACTGCAGAAACGATAAAATGGCGCGATTTATATAAAACAGTTCATTTAAATTGTAATAATATTTCACAATAGTGTTTTCCTGTATTTTTGATCACATAAATGCAGCCTTGTTGAGTATATGAGACTTCTTTCAGTAAAGTAGTTTACTGCACTATTGGCATTTGGCAATCCTATTGGAGAAACTATCAGCAAATTAATTGTAGCTGCCCGTTCAATGACAGATTATTAAATGACGATAAACTGTGCTTTGTATGAATTCCTTTCAGTCACTGCAGTCATTCTCCTTCCTGTCTGTAATAGAATACAAATTGTCCTCATAAATTAATCTATCATGGCCCATTAAGGGAACCCACTGAGAACCAAAGACACACTCTAAATCAAACATGCATCATTTGATTTACAGGAGTCTCAGTGCATCATATCCTGCAAACACCTTCTTTATAAAGAAAACAAATTCTGGTCATACTTGACCACACGTTCCTCTCCACTTAGCTGCTCCAGCAAAAGTAAAATCAAGAAAAACAGATGGGGAGAATGAGCAATAATAATAAGAGACAGATATTTCTGAGAAAACGTTTGCAAGAGTCTTTTTTACTTTTGAACATTAAAGTGTAATGGTGCAAGTGTTTGGCTTTTTTTTTTTTTTTTTTTATAAAAAGGCTTTGCTTTAGTCAGGACTGCTTACCAAATGGAAATTTTCCAGAAATTGTCATCATGAATCTGTATGTAAAAAATGGTGTGATTCAGAGCAATCTGAAATAAATCCCCTCTTAATCAGCCAATCTGGAGCCTTCAGGGGCCTCCGAAGTTCAAAAAGCCGCTCACAAGTTTATGCTTTGAGTGCTCTGTCAACAAGCAAATTTACAAGCACCTGGGTGAGATGAAAAAAATTAAAAACAAGTAAATAAAACCAAACAGCATAGTAAAAGACTAAGGAACATATTGCACACTTTTAGAGGGTATATTAAACACCATTAGTTACTGAGAAACACGCTCCAGACACGCAACGTTTATAAACTGATGCTATAAAAGACAACTTTGGGAAAGGATAGCACATTTATTCAAATATTTGCCCCATGTGAAACTTACTGCCTAATTACTAGAAGCTTTCATTTTGTTTTACTGAGAGTCTCTCCTGCCCCAAACTCTGGGTGAAGTGAAATTTTATTTCCTTTTCTTTAATTGTCTGTCTATCTATCTATCTATCTACAGTATCTGAAAAACATACCTGTGTCAACATTTTTGCAAAACACAAAATATGTTGCGTTGTGCATGTTTCGCGACAGTTTCAAAGTGAAATGTCCAGTGAGTGGCGCTAAAACAGTGATTAGTTTTTTTGTAGTGACAAATTGGACCCCATGTTTTTTAAATGGAAACGGTGCTGCGTTAAACACCCTGTTCTGATGACGCAAGAGTTGCAACTACGGCAGCTGAGAAGGCCATTCTTTGTGTTATTTTTGAAGAATTTTTGGAGCTTGATGAAATCGGTATAAATACGTGTTTAATATTGCAAAATATGCTCAATGTTACAGTCACTGCCCTTGCCGTCCAGAATAAAAGAGAACATCAATTAAGAAAGCGCTTAATTACCATTGTGTATGAAATTTGGTATATAAATAAACTTGCCTTGCAATGAAGCTAAAAATATAAACAACTACATCATCATGTTGATATGTTATATTTTTACTATAAAACTCTTACGACAAACATGTTTTCTAATGTCTTCAATTGTTGCGTATACCGAGCTGCAGCGGACACATTTGTAAATTACTTTACTTGGACCCATTGTGCGAGCTGTCTCTTTAATACCACGTGGTTTATACATGTTGCTGCTGATTGGGCTAACACTTTTGACACACCCACCAATTAGGGCCCATACGATCCCATTGGTTCAAATTGCTTTTAATAGGTACTCTCTTTAGTGCCTGTTTACAGTTCCTACATAATCATGTTATGATAAATGCTGTTTAAAATATGTTATAATGACCATTTATGTCTGTATTAGTTAGCTTATGTACTAGCAAAGCATACAGATACCTGATTAGCCTGATAGCTTAGTTTATACATGTATTTCCACTTACCCTACATGTATTCACAATCATCTTTAATGTAATTGTGTTAAATTAAGTGTTAAATGTCCAAATATTTCAGTTATTAATTTTATTATGTTGGAGTTTGTACGTATCATCACAGTTCTGAATTGAAATGTCCGGTGAGTGGTGCTAAAAGCTTAATGCTCCATCACGTTTAATAACGTACACCTACACTAAACCCTAAACCTACCCGATAGCGTTAAAGTAAAATATGTAGCTACCGCCAGACCGCCTTCCATATTGAAGTTACGAAGAAAGTGTAAACTGGCGTCACGTCAGTTACGCTTTTTCCGTAAGTTGAATAGGAAAGGCTTAGGACGTAGCATAAGTTTTGTGAACTGCAAGAGTTTTACACTTTCTGCGTACATTGAATATGGAAGGTGGCTCATGTGGAAGCTAGACATTTTACTTAATAATTTGTTAAATATGGATATTTTTTTACATAAACACATTGCTTCGATTCAGAAATCCTCTATTAACAACCCGGAGCTGTGTGGAACACATATTTATGATGGATGGATGTGGATGGAAGCACTTTCTTCAGCTCATACCCATTGATCCCTATCACTGCCATTATAAAGCTTGGATGCGTAAGGATATTTATTAATAGGCCTATTTCTGCGATTATGTTCATCAGAAAGAAAAAACTCATATACACCTAGGATAGCTTAGCTTTACCTAGGTAAAGCTTGAGCTAATTTTCATTTCAAAGTGAACTAATCCTTTAACAAAAGCAAATGTGACAAAAAGGCAATTGTAACCGTGGCATTTTAATTGTTTTTGAACTCTTGTCTTTGAGCTCTTTTACCGTGACTCGTCTTTCACGTGATTCTTACCCGAGCTCTTTGCATCGCAAGTACAATTTCGTACCAGCTGAGCCACTAATCAATCTTATTATGTCAGTAAAACTGAGCATCTGGAGCTAGGTAAGTGATGCAAACTCCACAATATATTCGTTTACAAATCATGCACTATGGTAAAAAGTGTTTTGAGGTCATAACATTATTGTGCAAGAAGCCGCATAAAAACAAGTCTTATTTTAATCCATAATCTGGTTAAAGATAAAAGATAATTGTGTGTGAAAACGATTAAAAGTGCTTGCTGTTTTACTGCCTTTAGTGTTCATTTCTGTTAGAAACTGCAGTGATATGTACGTATTGGTACGCATTTTGTGTTTTGCAAAAATGTTGACACTGGTACGTTTTTCCAATGAGCCTGTGTTGCAGCATAGGCACATGTGTAGGTATTTAAAAATGTAATAATATTTCACAATACAACTGTTTTTACTGTTTTTTTTTTTGTTTGTTTTTTTTAAATAAAAAAAGTGCAGCCTTAGTGAGCATAAGAGACTTCTTTCAAAAACATTAACAAATCTTACCGATCTTAAACTTTTGAACAGTAGTGTGTATATGTATATTTGCGCACTATTTTTCTAATGAACGTTCATTTCTTACCATGTCTCAGACAGTTCAGCCATATGGAATATGAATCACTGGTTGGGGAGAAGGACCAGGTATTGATTTTGGCATAGTAGCGCTCATGACTGATACCTGGACCTGAGGAACTGACAAATGCAAACATGCCAGTTCAGCAGGAGCTGGTTCAATGCATACACTACAAAATTGTCCACCCTTTAATTAATACTTTTTTTTTGAGGGATACAGACATTTTGTTCTCCTCTCATTCTTCAGGGACAGCGCAGCTGCTAAATCTGACAAGTACTGTTCAATTGACCTTTTCTGAAATTTACTTGGATGAGCAGATCATTTAGTACAGATCCATGTCACCTCTCAGGGGAAAATGAGAGATCTGTGATCTAGTTATGAAACCTAATGGTCCAGAATAACAACACTGTGCCTTGTGGGATTGAAATGCTAAAGATCTAAAAAGAAGGGGTTGATTGTATTGGCAACGTCACCAGAAGTTACAGAAGAACAACTTTTAGAGACAGACTACTTGAAATAAACCATGATGTACATGGTTAGTATTCCACAATGTTCCAATACATATAAAATATGACTAAAAATGAAGAAATGTTTTTACTTTGAAGTTGTTTAACCCTCAATAAGTTATTGGTGATGTTGAATCATTTTATCTGTGGTCTCTCTTTCTTTTCCAAGATTTGAACCAAATGAACAAAGCTTTTTTCTGTCTCTTTTAGTTTATCAAAGCCAATGTTTAATTTATAAACTTTTTTCATGCTGGCAGAGTACTGGTTGATGGTTAGTTTAAAGTAAGGTAGAGATGCATTGCTGCTTAAACGTCTTCTAATCCTGTCCAATTCTTTGAAATACCAGAAAGCCACCCTGGAATGCCTGGAACTGAAAAACTCTCATTTTGTTCCTTCTGAGAGCCGAGGTTTCTTTCCTTCTGGAGCATTTCTTTACCTCCTAGAAGTAGTCCCCCATAAAACAGTTTCATGTCAGATCACACACTGAGATGATATCTGTTATCTAACCTTTGTATTGAACAATGCAGGGCATGCCAAAAGAAACTAGACAAAATATTCCTTCATGTTGCTGAACATCAAAAGAGGTCACAACCTATTTTGTCCACCGATTTCAGATTTGATCTTCTTTCAAGTCAGGTTCTGACCTATTTCACTGGGTTCAGTGTGTTCCTATTGACAGTAAAAGATATAATCAGTGTTATGACAAAATACAGGTAAATAAGTTATGCTAAGTGGAGAGTGGAGAACACTACATTATGAGCCAGAGTAAATGCAGAACCACAAAGAATTGCAAAGAAACGATTGGTTATATTTAGGTTAAATTCATTTTACAACATCCTAACAGGACAAACACACAACCAGCCGTACACAATGACCTTCAAAAGGCATGAAATGAAATTGTACTATTCCAAAAGGATTAATGAATGATTGAAAAATGAATTATTCATGTAACTGGTTTTATTAAATCCTATTTCACTGAAATGAATACATATGTTTCATAAGGAACCCAAAGAACAAACAAATGCTTTATGTTAATTTAAGTCTTTAGATTTACCTGAGTTGTGCTTTTCTCTCAACGCAACATATTATACGAAAAAAAGAAAAGAAAACTAATTATTTTTATATGTATATTTATTTATTTTAGTTCACATGACCATTATGTGTGTGTGACCTAAACGTGGTCAATTGGATAAAGCTCCCTCGCTCATAAATATAGGAAGTCTGCCATGAACCACACTGAAAAAAAAAAAAAAGGTGTACGATTTACTTTAAAATTATTTTCACAAATAACATAGAAATAATAAGTAACACATTGTAATAAACATGAATTTTTAAGTAAAAAACTGTTTTTTCTTGTAAAACATATTCCAGTAGTCTTTGTTTTGTTTATAACTTAGAAAGAAAAATATTTTACAGTGCATTACTATTGTGATTTGACAAAGACACTTACTTAACCCATAGGTTACTTCAGGAGGACTGAATTTGTAATGTGTTGTAGGACACTATGGTTAAAAGTGCTAAATAACATACTGTACTACAAAATTAGTATACATGTCAGAGCTATGTACAATCTATATAAAGACTGCATTATAGTTTTCTGATTTCATTTCTTTCTCCTCTTCTACTGCTTCTTGTTTTAGCTTTAACTTACCTGTCATAATAACAACAAATGGCCAAAAAATGACCTTGAGGAAAAAAGTAAAAACTTTTTCCATTTGTTACTTAAAGAGGACCTATTATGCTTGAAAAAGGTCTGCAAAATTACAAACCACAAAGTCCACTCAAAAGGAAATTATTCTCTATATCAGGAAGTACTGTTTCTGAACTCCCTGAAATGCCTTGATTTTAGTCTTATGTTTTGTTCCGGGAACATACACATCAATATGCTTCATTTAAATAATTCCCACCCAAGGCATAGCCTACGTAAAAAAGGGGTCGAGGCCTGGTTGCGTTTCATTATAGTAGTGTGTTGAAACTCGCGGTTATGTAATGGGCCTGAAATTTTTTCGAAACACACTCAAAGCGGTTAACCAATCACAACACACTGGTCCAACTGACCAATCAGAGCACACTGCGCTTTTTAGAAGGAGGGGCTTCATAGAGACAGGAACTAAACAGAGTATTACTGACAGACTGGGAAGATGTTATGGTAACACTTTACAGTAAGCTTTCATTAGTTAACATTAGTTAACTAAGTTAACATTATCGATAAACAATACTTTTTCATAGTTAATGTTAACTAATGCATAACTAATGTTAACAAATGAGACCTTATAAAGTGTTACCAATATTATATGTGAAAAACATTGCCAGTATAATATGTGAAAAATAATGTTTTTTTGAACATTCAAGCATGAAAACCTATTCTAGTATACAAAAAAAAAAAAAAAAAAAAGAACTTAAATTCAGTATGACCATTTTAATATACAAAGTATGCCTGAAGCTATTAAAAAATATCATGTCTAGTGGCTCCATTGGACTGTATAAGTAAATCCAGCATATTCTTTTTTAGGTAAAGGTTTTGCATGTAACAGCGTCTCTCGCTTTTTCTTTTTCTGTATGGGGAAGTGTGGTATGCGTCACCCTCGGGCTGAACTCTTCGTCAGCAGCACAGTAAGTCAGGTGTCGGGTTTAGCCCCAGGTCAGCTGCGCCTGGGAGCAATCTGCCTCTCCACGGGGGCTCACTCTCCTGAGAGAACACCATTCTTATGCATTCAGAGATCGTGTGTGAGAGCGAGCGAGTGAAAGACAGGGAGAGGGAAAAGGGAAAGCAGGAGAATGAGAGCTAATATATGAAAGAGAAAAATCATGTGTGTGTGTTTTCGCCCCCCTCTCCTCCTTTACAGACAGCTCCCAACCCCTGGTAACCCAGGCATGACTCAACTGCCATCTGGTATCCAGATGCAGGCCTACAGACTCGTTCCTTCTGGTTCCTTCTTTTGCTTACCAGCTCTCTCTCTCCTATATGAGTGTCAGTTTCAGCGTATGTGAGTTAATATCCCTGAGTGTTAATGTCTGCTTACATGTGTTACTCTTCCCTCTCCGATGAACTGTGACCTCTGACATGATGACCCTTGTTCCACTCTTCCCTGCTGATAGAGAAAACAGCAGGGTTGCGACCGGCACATCCCTGACCCCATCTGTTTGTCCAGCCTCCTCTGCGAGGTCAAGGGTTGCTGGAGTTCAAGTTCATTAAGTGATTTTTTCCCCCCACCTCACTCTCCAAAGCAAAACAAGAACAGTCCACAATGATCTCGCAGAATCACGGTTTCTGTTTTTCTGTAGTCATGGTCATGTTTGAAACAACAAACTGTAAATTTTTTTTTAACTAGTCTGAGAAGGAGACCAGCTCTCTTGCGGAATGGTTCTTGGGTAAAGTGTGTTTATCGATAATAGAATCTGACAAAGTCTCAGTTATCTCTGCATGTTGCCTTCCGAAGCTGCCGAGGTTCAGCGGATGTACAATTACCGCTAGCTAACTCATAATTGGCTCATTTTCCAGCAAGTACGGGCAGAATTGCACCAGTTCATTCATGATTTGTCAGTGAGTGGAAAGGTGAGATTGAAATTATTTTTATCTGTCCACCTGTACTGAATAGTCAAGTTATGAAAGAGAGTTTCCATCTAGGAGTAGAAAATAAAATGGGTAATTGTAAGGTAAAGTTTACAATAAGAAATTAAGCCACGTTGTGAGACACAAAGTAACAATTATGAAAAATAAAAAAGATTGTGAGAAATAAAGTCACAATTGTGAGGGATGTAGTTGTAGTATAGTTGTAGTTGAATATAAAAATGTGTGCTTTAAATCTGTGTGATATACAGTAAGGTTGTAATTACAAGAAATAACCGTACGATTATAATAAAGTTGTAACTGTGAAATAAAAATGACAATTATAAGAAAAATAGATTTCAAAATATATAAAACTATAATTGTGTGATGTGAAGTTGCAATTCTGAGATATAGAGTTGCAAAATATGAGAAAGTTGTGAGGTACTGTATAGTGACATTGTGAGAAAAATCACAATTTTAAGGGAAATAATAACGCTTATAAGTTCTAAGCAATAAAGATATCTTATTCAGAAAGAGTTCTGTGCTTATCAGTAGCAATTGGCCTTCATCCAAACTCAGTCCTATAGAAGTCAAGCTCCAAACAACATTCTTCCAAGTGCATTGATAGAGACTGACAATGTGCGCTGCAGATGAGCTTGCTTCCTAGCAGCACTGCGTAACAGCAGGAAACTACCCAACTGTCCTTTATATGACACAGTTTCTCTTCTCATGTTTTTAACTCTATCCATAGCACATCATTGAACCATGGAACCTTGTATTCATTAGAAATCCCCTTCCCAAAAGTGACAGAAAAATCATGTGGGGTTTCCCCTTCAGTGGAGGTCAGATTGACCAAATCTCAATCTGACGCTGATCATAATGTGTTTCAGATGTAAGACAAAACAAATGAATTATCTCATTTTTAGTGACAAAGACAGAAATGGAGATCATTAACGTGGCTATGCTACACTTTTCTGGTAACTCGTCAGAGAGGTTATGACAATGACAGACATACTCAAAAGAGACTAGTCAGGTGTAGCAGGGTTATTAGAGTATTATAAGAGTTCAAAGAGAAGCTATTTTTTAATGAAAATGCTAATACATGAAGATGTCCATGTCACATGCAGCTTAGCAGAGTTGTGAGAGAAACCATCAACATTTCAAGATGCATAGCTGTTCAACAGCACGAACAAAGGAGAGGTTCTTTCAACAAACATAACCCTACAAATGCAACACACATGGAGATGTGAGAAGCAGAGCCAAGGACATATCTGTGATTCTACTCATCCTTCTCGAGTTCACATGAAGGTTAGCACTCTCTACACTACGGTCTCTCACTCTCTTGTTCTCCTCTGCCAATAAGCAGAAGCATTTGAATGATTTGGAATCAAATCCTCATGAATTTCACTGGATGTCAGTCAGGGTTCATATTCATTCCCACAACTCTGATGCAGCTGTGATTAACAAACAACTTTCATGACAATCTGTTCTGGTACTGCTAAGAAAGAAATCTGAAAGTGTATGACCACTTCTTGTGACACATAACCGACAAAATGACTGAGCACTGACTAATAAACCCCCAAAACAACAACATGGAATGAAGTTGCTGTAACATAAAAACTGAAGCATTCCAAACCCAACAAATTAAATGATCACAGTCTATGGATACAAAAACATGTCCACTCACCAGTCTGCATCGCTAACATACTCTGTTCTGGAACTCTGGACAAGGGGAGTGAATATCAAATAATGAATATCAAAACTCTAAACCTTATCCAATCAAATTAGAGAAATGCAACTATTTGTTACAAAAATATGATTATATAATATTGGAGTACTTAAACATAACATGGAGTACATTGTAGGCACCACTTTGCAGCTAATTAGCAATTCAGGAATACGTACTGTTCTGTTGTTGAAAGAAGGTCTATGATCTTGTTCTAGGGAATTTCTAGAGAAAACGTCTCGGTTAAGTATGTAACCTTGGTTACCTGAAAGGGAACGAGAGGCTGCATCGAAACGCTGTGGGAATGCCTCTGCGTGATTGCGTCGTGAAGCACATATATAATCAGTGCAATGGCGTGATGGAACATCATAGGCAGGGGACGTCATCGACCAGGAAACTACAACCCCAAATCAGAAAAAGTTGGGACAGTATGGAAAACACAAATAAAAAAAGAAAGTAGTGATTTCTAAATTTACTTTGACTTGTATTTCATTGCAGACAATGTGAACACAAAATATTTCATGTTTTGTCTGGTCAGCTTAATTTCATTTGTAAATATACATCCTTTCCTGTCATTCAGACCTGCAACACATTCCAAAAAAGGTTGGGACAGGAGCAATTTAGGGCTAGTAATCAGGTAAATTGGTTAAATAATGATGTGATTTGAAACAGGTGATGTCAACAGGTGATTGTAATTATGATTTGGGTCAAAAGCAGCATCCAAGAAAGGTCTAGTCCTTTAGGAGCAAAGATGGGCCGAGGATCGCCAGTTTGCCAACAAATACGTGAGAAAATTATTGAAATGTTTAAAAACAATGTTCCTCAAAGAAAGATAGGAAGACATTTGCTTATTTCACCTTCAACAGTGCATAACATAATTAAAAGATTCAAGGAATGTGGAGGAATTTCAGTGCGTAAAGGACAAGGGCGCAAGCCTAAGCTGAACAACCGTGATCTCCGATCCCTCAGGCGGCACTGCATCAAGAATCATCATTCATCTATAAGCGATATCACCACATGGGCTCAGGACTACTTTGGCAAACCTTTGTCAAGTACCACAATACGTAGTTACATCCACAAATGCCAGTTAACATAGGGCTTCTTTTTGGCACAGTACAGTTTTAACAGTGTCCAGACGCGCCGTCGACTTCTCTGGGCTCGGAGGCATCTGGGATGGACCATCACACAGTGGAAACGTGTACTGTGGTCAGATGAATCAGTATTTCAGGTATTTTTGGGGAGAAATGGACGCCGTGTGCTCCGGACCAAAGAAGAAAAGGATCATCCAGACTGTTACCAGCAACAAGTCGAAAAGCCAGGGTCTGTCATGGTATGGGGTTGTGTCAGTGCCCTTGGCAAAGGTAACTTGCACTTCTGTGAAGGCACCATTAATGCTGAAAAGTACATAGAGATTTTGGAGCACAATATGCTGCCTTCAAGAAGACATCTTTTCCAGGGACGTCCATGCATATTTCAACAAGATAATGCAAAACCACATTCTGCACACATTACAAAGTCCTGGCTGCGGAAGAAGAGGATACAGGTACTTGACTGGCCTGCCTGCAGTCCCGACCTGTCTCCAATAGAGAATGTGTGGCGCATTTTGAAGCGCAAAATGCGACAACGAAGACCCTGTACTGTTGCCCACCTTAAGACTTGTTTGCAGCAAGAATGGGACAAAATTACACCTGAAACACTTCATCACTTGGTGTCTTCAGTCCCTAAACGTCTTTTAAGTGTTGTGAAAAGGAATGGCAACATTACAAAGTGGTAAATGCTTTACTGTTCCAACTTTTTTTGAAATGTGTTGCAAGAACCAAAATAAGAATTTTGTTTTTTTGAAAAAAACAAAAAAACAAAAATGAGGAACACATTAAATAATGTGCTGTTGTATTGTCTGCAATGAAATACAAGTCAAAGTAAATTTAGAAATCACTACTTTCTTTTTTTATTTGTGTTTTCCATACTGTCCCAACTTTTTCTGATTTGGGGTTGTATAAAGCATACCTAGAGCAAACAGTGTTAGCTTCTGATAGACTGAAGCAAGTCACTTGCAGGCATGCCGGGAGTATGGCAGTCTCCCTTTCAGGAAACCAAGGTTACATACAAGAGGGCACAACCAAGAGGGCTTAAAGGGGTGGTTCAGTGTTTTTTTTCTAGGCTTGATTGTGTTTATGGGGCGCAGTTTAATGTCTTAATGCTTCATTTTTTAAAAAACGCTATATTTTTCATATATTTTACCTTTATTCTACAACACTGTTTCCATTGTCATTTGAACGGCTGGTTTGACTTCCTAATTCTATGATACCACTCCCTCTGAAATACGCAATGGGCTCAGATTGGTTAGCTGGCCCAGTGTATTGTGATTCGCTGAAGTGTCCGGAAACGCCATGCCCCTTACCATTAGTTGTTACATGTGCTTCAGTGGAAATGTAAATAATGGCGTCTATATTGCCGTATCAAATTGAGCCCGATTCAGCCCCAGATAGCAGTAATGATGAAGAGGGTCAAGCAGAACCTCTGCAAGCACGGTTTTTAAAGGACGTTTATGAATGGTAAGTATTTCCTTTTATACTTGTGTCAAAGTGTTTAGATATTCTGTCACTTGTAAATGTTACTGCTGTTTGTTAGCTTTCAATATATGGTTTTATCCTGATTAAAGCTTTACTGTTGCTGAATACATGACTGAGTAGTAGTATTTTTGTAAAGGTATCGTTTAATTTATAGCATGTACAACAGTTTGTCTATGAACATAGAAGTTTGTTGGTGTTTGTTGGCGTTTGTTTGTTTGAGAAGTATGCAATAGAATTTAGCTAACTGGCTGGCGAAGTCAAACCGTGTTGGTCTTTGTTTACGTCCTTGATGCAACCAAGAAATAGCAACATAATACATTTAAAAGATATGTACAAACAATAAAACATACTTACAGTTAGGGGACCATAAACAGCAGCTTCTGCTTTTAAGGTGGGAACTGCTTCATCTTTCAGTAATAGCCTTTGTGCAAATCCAGCATTGAGCTCATGTAGATTCTGGAAGCTGTCTTCCACGCCGCATCCAGTGTAGACAATATCCCTGATTATAATGGATTCTATTATCTTTTGAAGCATCGCGCGCATCTGGTGTAGACAACTCTTCCACTTCCATAATGCCGCGTGACATGGCCTCGCCCACTTTGTTGTGTGTTCCTGTGGGCAGGGTTTATGTTAATTGCAGGGTTTATGATGTCACCAACCCGAGAAGAAGCTCGTTGTAGTCCAAACTGGTCGTTTTTGTAGGCATTAAACTGCCATAACTTTAAAAGACAATATCTCTGTTTGCATTGAACTTTCAGTGCTTTGCAGATACTGTTTATGCTCAAACAGCAACATTACACACTAACTAAAGTTAAAAAAGTGAAATCGCAATGAACTACCCCTTTAAATGTCTCCAATTCTCTTAAGATATGAGATAGCCAAAAGGAATAAGGTTTTTAGAGTGAGAAATTTCTCAGAAACATCCTCGATAGGCTCAAAGGGAGCCATAGAAAGGCCTTCCAGCACTTTGTCCAGATCCCAGACTGGCACCCCTTGTGCGTACTGCAGGCCTAAGCCTCAGGGTTCCATGGAGGAAACGAGTAATTAAAGGGTGTCTCCCCAAATATACACCACCCAAAGGAGTGTGGTAAGCAGCTAATGCCGCCATATACACCTTTATTGTGGAGGGGAATAGCCCTGTGGAAAATCACTTCTGCAGGAATTCCAGCACTGCACCCACCGGGCAGTTAACTGGGTCCAGCTGGTAATTTCCGCACCATGAAGTGAATAATCTCCACTTCAGGGCATAGAGCTTCCTCATGGATGGAGCTCTGGAGTGGAGGATGTTCTCAACAACCTCAGTTGAGAGAACTGACCTGAGCTGGGCCCCCTCAAAGGCTAAGCCCACAGTTTCCACAACTCCGGACGGGGGTGAAGAATCGACCCGCACGCCTGTGAGAGAAGGTTGACCTGAGTCTCTCCTGAGCGGAATCTCCAGAGGAGAGCCGTCGAGGATAGACACTAGGTACGAGAACCATACTCGGGCCGGCCAGAACGGGGCTACTAGTAGAAGATGGACCCCATCCCGGCGCACACCCTTTACAGAACTTCCGGGAGCAGAGCGATCAGGGGAAATGCATACAGATGTAGCCTCGGCCACCTCTGCACCATGGCATCCAGCCAAAGAGGTGCCGGATGTGTAAGGGAGAACCACAGTGGACAGTGAGTCATCTCTCGAGATGCAAACAGATCCACCTGGGCTCGCCCGAAGTTCTCCCATAGGAGTTCCACCACCTCGGGGTGGAGTCCCCATTCCACAGGCCTCAGCCCCTGCCTCAACAGGATGTCTGCTCCCTGATTTAAATATCCCGGGATATAAACCCTGATGGAAAGCAGTTTCCCTTGGGCCCACAGGAGGATCTGGTGAGCCAGTTTGTATATTGGGCGTGACCGCAGACCACGGACCACCGCAGGTGATTTATGTAGGAGACCACCAATGTGTTGTCAATTTGAACAAGCAAATGATGGTCTCTCCAGTCTGGGAGGAAGTATTTCAGTGCACGAAACATGGCAACATTTCTAAGCAATTTATGTGCAGCAATCGATGATGGTCCTGCCACAGACCTTGAGCCGAGCGACCACTCATTATCAGCCCCCAGCCCGTGAGGGATGCATCCGTCATTAGCGTGATGCAACGAGAAGGAGCCACCAGCACAGGTCCTTGGGAAAGAAACCAAGGTTTTTTCCACATGAATAAGGTGCGAAGGCATCACCGCGTGACCTTGATCATATGGAACGGATTTCCCCTCGGGGAGAACTCCTTGGTTTTGAGCCACCACTGCAAAGGTCTTCCCATCACGGAAGCGGCGCCGGCGACTGTGGATTGCTCGATTGCTACTGTCTGCCTCGCTGCTCAGAGTGGTTTGCGTCTGTAACACTGTATAGCTCCGTATAGCTTTGTTTTGAATCTCTTACTTTTATTCATTGTTGCTTTTATTATCATTACCTTATATATAATATTGCCTACCACATTAATCTGACGTCGCTAGCTTTTAATCTTTGAATCTAAATCGCTATTACAACGCGTTTGCATCTCGCTAGCTTGTTAACTTGTCATCAGTCTCTCGCGTGCTCCTTTTTCAACGCGTTCATCAAACAGCTGTGGTAAGTCGGATCAGTCTACAAACACGGTGAGTCATGTCACCTTCTCCCAGTATTGCAAGTTGTTCCACTTGTCACGTTCAGTATAGCTTTCTCTGTCAGCGACGAGGAATTTACATGTCATAAATGTAGGGAAACAGACAGGCTGACAGAGAAAATCTCAGAATTAGAGACATGCATCCAAACTTTAATCGAGGATAGTAAGAATGCAAGGGCTTCAGATACTGTTTTAGATGCGACTAGTTAAGTGAACTCTGTACATTGTTCGGTTCCGGCTGTAAAGCCTGCGCAGCAGGGCACTTGGGTAAAGATGAGGCGGCCTAGCCGCGGAAAACACCACTCTTCCATTCCAATAAGAACATCAAACAGGTTCTCCCCACTCCGTGAAGCACCCACTGAGATTCCTGTTGAAAGTGCCCTAGTAATTGGCGATTCTATTACACGGAATGTGAAAATAGAGACACCAGCCACCATAGTCACATGTTTGCCGGGAGCCAGAGCACCTGACATCAAAGCAAATTTAAAAGTGCTGGCTAATGCTAATTGTAAATACTCTAAAATTATTATTCACGTCGGCACTAATGATGTTCGACTTCGCCAGTCGGAAATCACTAAAATTAACATTAAAGAGGTGTGTGAACTCGCAAGTACAATGTCAGGAAAAGTAATCTGCTCTGGCTCTCTTCCTGTTTGTTGGAGTGATGAGATAGTTAGCAGATTATCATCACTCAATGGCTGGCTGTCTAAGTGGTGTCCGCAGAATAATATAGGTTTCATAGACAATTGGAAAAGTTTTTGGGGGAGACCTGACCTGTTGAAAAGAGATGGTATTCATCCCTCCTGGGGTGGTGCTGCTCTTCTCTCTAGTAATATGGCACATAGTCCAGGTCAGGAAGCAGACAGACTGGCTAAACCGACCGTCTGCTAGCTGCCTCACGTTACAGAAATCAGATAATTCCCAACACATAGAAACTCTTACACCTAGATATTATCACATAGAGACTGTGAGTCTGTACCCCGAATTAGTAAAAACAAAAAACTTCCAAACCCATTTAATGGTAAAAATTTAATTGATGTTCAACAAATAAAAAATAGAGATAATAATGATAAACAAATGATAAAGCTTGGGTTGTTAAATATTAGATCCCTTGCTTCAAAAGCACTTATTGTAAATGATATTATCACAGATAATAATCTAGATGTGCTGTGTTTGACAGAAACTTGGCTAAAACCAGACGATTACATTACTTTAAATGAGTCTAGCCCTCAAGGTTATGATTATCGACACAATCCTCGTCAGAAAGGCAAAGGGGGAGGTGTTGCTGTAATTTATAGTAATATTTACAGTATTAGTCAAAAGTCTTTCTAATATAATTCCTTTGAAGTGATGGTACTCTATGTAACATTATGTAAGTTGACATTTGTGCTGGCTACTGTATACAGGCCACCAGGGCACCATACAGACTTTATCAAAGAATTTGCTGATTTTCTATCAGAGTTAGTACTAGCTGCAGATAAAGTCCTTGTTGTTGGTGATTTTAATATCTATGTAGATAATAAAAAAGACTCATTGGGATTGGCATTTACAGACATTCTAAACTCTATTGGAGTTAGACAACACGTATCAGGACCCACTCATTGTCGTAATCATACTTTAGATCTAATATTGTCACATGGAATCGATATTGATGCCGTTGAAATTCTGCAGCAGAGTGACGACATCTCAGATCATTATCTAGTCTTGTGTATATTACATTTAGTCAAGGCTGCTAAACTGCCTCCCTACCATAAATACAGTGGGTACGGAAAGTATTCAGACCCCCTTAAATTTTTCACTCTTTGTTATATTGCAGCCATTTGCTAAAATCATTTAAGTTCATTTTTTTTCCTCATTAATGTACACACAGCACCCCATATTGACAGAAAAACACAGAATTGTTGACATTTTTGCAGATTTATTAAAAAAGAAAAACTGAAATATCACATGGTCCTAAGTATTCAGACCCTTTGCTCAGTATTTAGTAGAAGCACCCTTTTGATCTAATACAACCATGAGTCTTTTTGGGAAAGATGCAACAAGTTTTTCACACCTGGATTTGGGGATCCTCTGCCATTCCTCCTTGCAGATCCTCTCCAGTTCTGTCAGGTTGGATGGTAAACGTTGGTGGACAGCCATTTTTAGGTCTCTCCAGAGATGCTCAATTGGGTTTAAGTCAGGGCTCTGGCTGGGCCATTCAATAACAGTCACAGAGTTGTTGTGAAGCCACTCCTTCGTTATTTTAGCTGTGTGCTTAGGGTTATTGTCTTGTTGGAAGGTAAACCTTCGGCCCAGTCTGAGGTCCTGAGCACTCTGGAGAAGGTTTTCGTCCAGGATATCCCTGTACTTGGCCGCATTCATCTTTCCCTCGATTGCAACCAGTCGTCCTGTCCCTGCAGCTGAAAAACCCCCACAGCATGATGCTGCCACCACCATGCTTCACTGTTGGGACTGTATTGGACAGGTGATGAGCAGTGCCTGGTTTTCTCCACACATACCGCTTAGAATTAAGGCCAAAAAGTTCTATCTTGGTCTCATCAGACCAGAGAATCTTATTTCTCACCATCTTGGAGTCCTTCAGGTGTTTTTTCATGTGTCTTGCACTGAGGAGAGGCTTCCGTCAGGCCACTCTGCCATAAAGCCCCGACTGGTGGAGGGCTGCAGTGATGGTTGACTTTCTACAACTTTCTCCCATCTCCCGACTGCATCTCTGGAGCTCAGCCACAGTGATCTTTGGGTTCTTCTTTACCTCTCTCAATAAGGCTCTTCTCCCCCGATAGCTCAGTTTGGCCGGACGGCCAGCTCTAGGAAGGGTTCTGGTTGTCCCAAACGTCTTCCATTTAAGGATTATGGAGGCCACTGTGCTCTTAGGAACCTTAAGTGCAGCAGAAATTTTTGTAACCTTGGCCATATCTGTGCCTTGCCTCAATTCTGTCTCTGAGCTCTTCAGGCAGTTCCTTTGACCTCATGATTCTCATTTGCTCTGACATGCACTGTGAGCTGTAAGGTCTTATATAGACAGGTGTGTGGCTTTCCTAATCAAGTCCAATCAGTATAATCAAACACAGCTGGACTCAAATGAGGGTGTAGAACCATCTCAAGGATGATCAGAAGAAATGGACAGCACCTGATTTAAATATATGAGTGTCACAGCAAAGGGTCTGAATACTTAGGACCATGTGATATTTCAGTTTTTCTTTTTTAATAAATCTGCAAAAATGTCAACAATTCTGTGTTTTTCTGTCAATATGGGGTGCTGTGTGTACATTAATGAGGAAAAAAAAAAAGAACTTAAATGATTTTAGCAAATGGCTGCAATATAACAAAGAGTGAAAAATTTAAGGGGGTCTGAATACTTTCCGTACCCACTGTAGATCCTCTTCTTAACCCTCTGGGGTCTGAGGATTTTCGGGGCCCTGGAGAAGTTTTGACATGCCCTGACATTTGTGCTTTTTTCAGTTGTTCATAAACATATTAATGGAAAAACTGTCATTACACTGTATTCAGCACAAACTAGGCTACCATAATATGTGAGGAACATGTATGTACATGTTTGTGTTTTTGAAGGAATAACGTTTATGCGTGGTTATTGAAAAAACAAAAAACTTAAGTCACTGAAATAAAGGCAAAAAATATATATTAAATCTGTGTTCACATAACTTCTGGGTATTGGAGGTTGCAGACTAGAGTTTTTGCTTCAAAATGATGTAAAAATTATCCTGCATACTCGTTCATTTATAACAATATATTGATTTAGTTTTTGTAAAACACTTTTTGTCAAGAAACACAGTATGCGTGGAGGCGTGAATCATCATGAATAATGGGTGATTTACACCTGAGAAGACAAAAGAATCGCATAAAGACCTCTAATGAGCTGAAAGGCCTCTAATGAGGCCTTTCAGTCAGGTAGGCTGTGAAAAAACCCTCTGTGATCATGTCTCAAGCTCATCATGGTGTATATCAAACATACAGAAAAAACAGCAATACTGTGAAATATTATTACAATTTAAAATAATGGTATTCTATTATATACTTTAAAATATAATGTATTTCTGTGATGCAAAGCGTCTGAACATTCATGTTACCTCTATGGCATTTCATATAGTCTTTTAGCTTAAAAGCATGCACATTTGGAGAAATATTGATGGATTCTCATATGTTTATGTCAATTTTCTATACAGAGGAGTAATATTTATTCAATATTTATTGTCATCACTGTGAGCGCTGGATACTGTGTTTTCAATTCATACTTGCAGCCGGAGGGCGCTCTGTACACCTTTAGTCCACAAATTACTCTAAAGAAGAACAGGACATTCAGGAACTAACGGCATGTCTTCCAGAGATCGCTAACCATGGCTTTAACATCCAGATAAACACTTTTCAAGACAATAAATGCACGATTGAGATGATATATACATGTATTGCCTCAGAATTTGCGTCTGAATAGCGCTCACTCCGTGGGCGTGGCCGCATTAGCGGATAATGAGCTGAATCACGGGCGTCTGACATGTGTCTCTTTTCATACAGATTACATAAACACAGAATATTTGTTTTCGATTTGACTTACACGATTTAAAACCTGACATTTCAGCGTTTTTTTAGACATAAGTCTCATTTTTGTGTCATTAGTATTCACTAAGTTACAGTTCATTTTCTGAGAACTATCAGATTAAACTTCGTTCAGAGGGAGACGAGAGATCACGCATCATGTTAGTTTTCTTTATTTTGCAAAAAGCACATCATTTTGTTTTTACTCTGAGTGTACACAAATAAAAGAAGATATTCCACAAATTTTAATGGTGTATAACTCTTAATTATATGTGCAACATTGACAGAGTATTTTGAGTCTCTTTCACACTGGTAAGAAAAAAACCGAGGTGGTATCGCCGGCGTGACCGCCGACCCGAGGGAGTTAAATACCAGTTATCACTGTAAAGCTGCTTTTACACAATCTGCATTGTAAAAAGCGCTATATAAATAAAGGTGACTTGACTTGACTTGACATGTACAGCAGGCCAAAAGTTATCACATTGGACGTAGCTGCCATCAGACCTAACAGTCTCTGAAATTGTTTGACAGTGAGTGACTGGCCTAGCTTTAGTTTGTTCATGGCTGACAGAACCGAAGCGATACGATTAGGAGACAGGCGTGACTGCATTGTTGTTGAGTCCCAAACCATGCACAGAAAGGTGGTCCTCTAAGACGGAGAGAGCACACTCTTCTTGGCATTCAACCTCAACCCCAACTTTCTCATGTGGGTGAGAACGATCTCGATGTCGAACCGCCATCTGCTCCAATTGAGCCAAAATCAACCAATTGTCGATATAATTCAGTATGCGGATGCCCAGTAGTCGAAGAGGAGCCAGAGCTGCATCCACACACTTCATGAAAGTGCGGGGTGACAAAAATAAGCTGAAAGAAAGAACTCGATATTGGTACGCTTTGCCACAGAAAGCGAACCTCAGAAACTTCCTGTGTTGTGGAAGGATGGATACATGGATCTATCATGACAAACCAGTCCTTGGACCTGATTTGTGACACAATTTGTCTGAGAGTCAGCATTTTGAATTTGAGCTTCCCTACAGTGCAGTTCAGTTGGCGCAGATCTCAAAATAGGATGCAACCCCCCATCCTTCTTTGGAACGATGAAGTACCAGCTGTAAAACCTAGACTCCCTACTGGGAGGAGGAACCCGCTCTATAGCCTCCTTTTCCAAGAGAGCCTTTACTCTAGTTCAATAACTGCTTGGGGCCCAACACTGTGGGCAGAACCCCGCTGAATCAAGGTGGGCGAGACCTGAACTGAATGTTATAGCCTTTTTCTATCATTTGCAGGAGCCAATAAGATATGTTTGGTAGGCAATTCCATTCTGCCATAAAATCTACTAAGGGTACCAGTCTCTCGAGACTGGCCTCTTGTGTATTTTGAACAGCAAGCACAGGGCTCTGAAGCGGCGCACCGGCAGGGAACAACTGGCTTGACTGTTCTAATGCCCTCTTCCGCCTTCCCCCGGAGGAGTGTACCCTCAGAAGCCTGGCGCCATTGGCGTGCAACGAGGAAGGAATTTTTGGAATGGCCTAATCTGCTGCCAAATAAGCCTTACCCTCCAAAGCCAAAATAGCACTTAGAGGCTTGGTGGGTAATGCCGGTGCTTTAAGAGATGATGCTGACTCAGGGGAGAGATGGCTCGCAAGCGTTTCTTCAGCCCTGGCATCGCCCCATGACCATGTTGATTAGACCCATGAATAGGCTAAACGCTCAATAAGATACCGGTCTCTTCCAACACACGAAAAGGCTGAAAGCGTTCATCAAGCTTGCTTTTCTGCCTAACATCTTGTTTCTTTGCTGGCCAATCGATATTTAATTTAGTAACAGCGCGAAGGATTACCTCCACTAGCTCCTCACATGCAGGAGACTGAAGTGGCGAGTCTTCAGTATCTCCTGTTTCGATACTGACAACATCCAGTTCCTCAGAACCAGATAATTGCAGTATCTCTGTCAGGTCTCACTGGAAATGACAGGACCCAAGCGCAGAGAAGAGCAGTGATTTATTAACAAAAAAGGAACAACTTGAAACAGTTGAACAGTCCAGAGACAGTCCCACAACAACAGGCTAGACAGGAGACTTGGGCACAGGATTAAGCAGCCAGGGTACCAATAGCCCGTGGAGTCTCAGGCTGCGCAGGACAGGACTCCAACACACAAACACACACTTCTCAACACAACAGGGGAGAAACAGATCACAAGAACAAGACTATTCAAACATCAAATACAAGGCAAGGCAGGGCAAACAATAGAATTGTATGACTGGAAATGTAAAGCCATACATCCAAAGGAAAGAGCTAAACAAAACTCTAAATCAAATGACTGCAAGGATACAAGCAACTTCAGAACAAACTCTAGACAATTACACTAGGATAAAGTTCTTGAAACAGGTCTATGACACATAAGCAATACAATGATCCAGCAAGACATGAAGGAAGAAAGCACAATATAAAGAAACTAGAGCATACCAGGACCAGGTGAGCACAATTAGTGAAACGGGACTAGACAAGGACTAAACGAGGGGGCGTGGTAAGGGGAAACTGGGAGACAAGACAAGGGGAGCACATGGCCAACATAAACAAAGGCAAAGCCATGTGGTCAAGCACAAAACAAACATGGAAACATTAAACAAAGACACAATACACAAAGCTGCCAAGGCAGAGCCCTGACAGTTGGTGCCCCACCCGGGGAGGGAGAAACTGCAGAGTATGCTTCTAAACCACGAGATGAGACACTGGACGTGGGAGGTGAGGACTGAGAACGGGCTGGGCCCATCTCAAACCCTTCTCCCAGATCCATTTGCGATCCCCACAACATGATTTGCCGCTGTGCCTCGGCAACAGCGGGACCCGAGCCCCATGGAAAGCTTGCCAGAGCGCCCTCCTTGAAGAGCGCCCGGCGGGAACGCAGCGTCCTTAACGGTAGCCACTCACAGTACTGCACTCCCAAACAAAAAACACACAATTTTGTATATCCCCACCCATAATATAAAACGGAACACACTTCCTGAAATGCTGTTCGCTCGCCATAATATATATATATATATATATATATATATATATATATATATATTTATATGAAGAGTTTGGTTCCAAAACGCTATAACTCCATTTTGATTAATTTGAGTAAAAAGGTGTTTTCTTTACCAAGAAAGTGGCAAGATGAAAACCACTATTTTCTGTTTCAAACTTTCACATAGCATCTTTTGGTTATAAAAACATTAAAAATTCAAATCTACATTTTGATTTTAAAAGGTTTATTATAAAAACGGATTATTTTTTTCACCAAAATGCAATAAATCCATGACACCTTTTTTTTCCCAAAATGCAATTAATCCATCCATTTCCGTTTTGGAAAGAAAGGGAGAAAACATGACAGAATAACATGATGGATATCGCATTTTGCGCAAAATGAATAAATAACTTTTCAATACCGACCAGATACAATACTGATTTTGGCAGAAACTCAGTTTTTTAAAAAAATGGTGTTTATTGCGTTTTAGAACCAAACTCTTCATATGCTTGTGACTGAAGAGACAGACGACAATAAACAGGACACACGATTCACATATAGCACTTGCTGAAGGCACAGAAGCTAACACTGTTTGGTCTGGGCATGCTTTATAGTTTCCTGGTCGATGACGTCGCACCATTGGACTGATTCCATACGTGCTTCATGATGCAATCACGCAGAAGCGTTCCCACAGCGTTTTGACGCAGCGCGAGCTCCCTGGAAAGACAACTGGATTTGTTATCCTTATTTCTTCTTTACTTGTACATTTAGCCAATGGACATGAGAAACTGAGATGTTTTAAAATGGTTCTTTCTCTAAGGAACTTTTCGGTCTGGCTGGGAAATTGGAGATTAACTCTTGTTACCTTCAAAGTGCACTTAAAATATTTTTAGCAATGCATTTTTATATTGTACGTTATGTGTTAGATTTTGTTTATGGCATTTTTTGTTCACTACATTTTTTTTTTTTTATTATTATTTACAAAAAGAAAAAAAGCCTGAAATTTTAACGCTAAATTAATGCAACTACAAAACTACAAACTAGAAAACAGTGACATACAATGTAAAATATTATTCACTGATAGTTTTTAACATTCTTACAAATGCAAATTTGACAAAACCTTATCCTTGTCAGTCTGATAACATCACAGAACAACAAACATTTAAATTTGAAAGGGAATAAAAATGGATGTACAAAATCAATGAATGTAAAATTTTCAGTGGTAATGCAGCACTGACCTGAAAGGGCAAGCGTCAGTTCCATCAACTGGCCTGAAACTCTCTCACCCGAGGTCAGTGGGCCACCCTTATTGTCGAACCTTATATTATTTGTATCATAATCTAATGTAAGAAATGGTGAATTCCATTTGACAGGAAAATACATCTCAACATCTCAAAAAGGACTTGAAACAGTGTCTGATATGTTGTGATGTAAATATTTCATAAAATTACAAATAGTTTACAAATAGCACACAAAGAATTATTAGGCAACTTCTGAAACGGAAGCGGGAACCTTTTTTTTTTTTTTTTTTATTAAACAAATGACTAATCTCCAAATGGCTTTTAAGTCATAAGTATTTCATTTGAGATTGATCCAATAGTTTGTACCCTGTATCTTTCATTTGTGTATCAGCAGGTGTCCCAGTTTGTCAGTTTATCATATAGAGAGGGATCTGAACACACACACACACACACACACACACACACACACACAGGGATTTAGATGCCTGGATTAGGATGGGAACACCAGGTCTATCCCAATAAGCTCTCTGCAAATTCAGGAGAGGTGCACTAGCACATTTCTGATACACTGGGCCAGCTCTCAGGTCTGGGGAATCCATAACGATCTCAGATGATGACAAAAGCCAGCTAGGTCATCCAAAGGCGAAGACTCAGCCTACATTCAGAGCTGTAAAACCAGCTCACAAAGACATTCTAAATCTGTTTCCTCTTTATGTAAGTGACGTGTTAATACTTAGCACAGCGCTCAATAATGAATGTTACATTCCTCTGCTGTTATGTGACCCTCTGTCCTTCCTTATTTGTTCATTTGGAAGCACAATGCAAAACACAGGTAATACACAAGAAATGTTTGATAGTTTATACCAGTTTTTCTAGTTTAATTAAGATCACAGATAGCTTAACTGTTCACTTGAAATGTACTTTATTTGTACACATGTAATTTATTATGACATCCAAAAGATATGATCTTGGATTGATAATCAGAAACAGATTGAATTGCGATCATGAGTGTAGTACAGGATGCATATGAATGAAGTCAGTTTACAGGAAAGAGGTGAAATACAATGTGAGTAAAATAGACACTGAATGATTCAAACTATAAAAAAACTTAAAGAGCAAGTCTTGTAATGTATAAAACTATCCATGATATCTCAAGACTCAGAAAAAGACAGACATATATGGCAGAGACAATAAGATGAACTTTATCCATCGAACCACCAAGAGTTGGATATGACTGAATAGATAAGACAACAAAATTATAAAAAGATACATATGGTTTGTAGTGAAGAAATACAATTAGCAGACACTTTTATACAAACAACTTACAATTGAGGAGTACAATCTTAAACAAATGATTTATGTTATGTACATCAAGGTTCATAGTGATCGACCAAATCAGTTTCAGCTTTACTGTAACTGAATTGCTCAAAGTAAAACTATCAAATTGAAATATATATTTTACCACATTATTTGTAACTGATCAACTGAAAGTAACTTTACAGGTTTTTTAGTTATTAGTATTGTACAAGTTACTTGCTATAGTCAAAATTGTATATTTTGGGTAATAGTATAAAACCCTTATAACTGTACTTATAATGACATAACCATCAAATTCTGAGTTTGTCCTCATCCATCAAATTGCATGTAAACAGTGTGACAAAACAATTTTTGGTCATTTTCACCTCAGTTTTAATGAAGCACTACTCTAACAGCTCTTTTCCAGGATGCCAGAGGAACCTGGAAGTGCTGCCACAGAAATTTACTCTATAGAGAAGTAAATAAAAAAAAATCTGGTTCTGAAAGTACAGCACCAGCGTCTCATTCTGACAGTCAAATCAATACACTTTCCAGCTGGGCATCACAGTGAGTTGTAAGTTGTCCGACTTCATCCATCAGCACCACATTGTCAGCTATGACCCCAGTTTTAACACACTAGCACCTTTATGCAAAGGGAAAATAGACCAAGGGCCAGATTCACAACCAGACTACCATGACAAGTATCATATGAACCCCACCCATAATGAACAGGCAGTTTCCGTTTTACAATATTTTCTCAGCAAACCCATCAACACCCATCTGTGGAGACTATACCCACCCATTTACATCCTGGTTTCAAACACTAGTGGTGCGTTAATGGCTAATGATTGCGGTTGGAAGTGGTGGTGGGGGCAGGGTAATACAGCCCGGCTCTCTACATCTGCTGTGTCTTTACAGCTTGGGAACACTGTATACAGGGGATGCTGTATAACTTCTAAAGGCCGCCCAAAGGACCTGCGGACACATATAAAATCTATATACAAGGTGCCAGCCATGCTGACCAATGACCTCAGTGGAATGTGGACGTACATGTATATTCTGTTGTGTTAAAAACAGGCCTCACAAACACTCCAAGAGATCATTACTACACCCCAGGCATTTAAATACTGTACACAGAGGGGCCAAGTAGAAACAAACAGAAAGAAACTGATGCCTTTAAAATGTGGATGTGTAAAGAGTTACAGACTATGCACCATTCAAATCTCATTGGCAAATAAAATGATAAATAAACACAATTCCTGTAGCTCAAATGATTCAGTCATGGGTTGAGTCATGGGTTGATTTGAGGAATAAATTAATTGATAAAAAGTATAGCTTAAATACTCTCTAAGTCGGTTTGAATGAAAGCATCTGCCTAATGCATACTGAAAATGTAAATGCGACAAAAACATGAATAAAAAAATGTAACTTAATAAATAAATAAATAAATAAATAAATAAATAAAGCATTAGCTTGAATGCTACTTGATGCCTAAAGCAGAAATTCACTTTGAAGGCTCATGTGCCATGAGTTACACTGCCACCAACTTGGATCAAGGCATTTTGTGATCTATTATTTTGGACCTTCTTCTCTGAGCAACATCCAAACTTACAACCCTCAATATATAAGGCAAGAAAGAATGCAATAGCGGTGCAATTTAATTCTCCAAGGAGATTTTCCTACTGATGAAACCAGTGGCTTCGCTTCATCTATTTACCCCATATAAAAGCCACAATCATAACCGTAAGTGTCAGGGTAAACAGGGCTCAGTTTTCAGAAGTAGGAAGAAACTTTCTTGCCCTCAGCATTACATATTTCACTGTCCGTGACTGCTATCAAATTTATGTTTGGCACAACAGAAAAAAGAAACATATTGTCTTTGATCAAGACCCAACTTTTTCTTTTCAAAGGCAACGTGTCTACTCTATAGCACTCAACCAGAGGTAAAAAGGGCATGTGTATGGCTTGCAGACAATTCCAAGACCACGTTTGCAGAGGTTCGTCTCAGTGATATCGTAGCTGTCCAGAAAAAACTGAATGTACATGTAAGCTTTTGTACCTTTGTATAGACACAAACATGCAATTTCCATATTACCAGCACCTAAAATGCAAACCCTTTTACAAATACAAACACCTGGTTGGAACTGATGAAAAGTTTGCAAAGGTGCTGACAATTAGTTCAATATTCAGACACTATCCCGTAGCAAGACTCATTTATCAGTAAATGGAGATAGTTTGTCCAAGAAACACTTATTAAAGACCACAAATGTATTTATAAATGAAACCCAGATGGGACTAATAAAATAAGTCATTTTACTCTTTGTATGGTGGAATTTAATTATCATCAAAGCTCAATAGTATGAAATATTAGTAAACTTTGTGACATTATTGTGTGTTTCACCCATTAACTGATTTGTGTACTTCAATATTTTGTGAACCTCAAAGGATTTGTAAATGTGTACATTTCTGGGTCTAGATCAATCAGAATTTATAATCATGAATGATGCATTCAAATGATGTCAAAACTACATAAAATCTGATCTGATGGTTCATACGGAAGCCGCGTTTGGGGGAAAAAACAGATACGGATCCAATTTATTTTCAAAGGGTGGCCCACAATCAGATCAGAAAAAAAAAGAAAAAAAAAAAGTGTTTTGGTCTGTTCACACAGTGATCCAAATAAACATCTGTCACATGAGAGAGAGAGAGAGAGAGAGAGAGAGAGAGAGAAAAAGTCTCGGGTTACGAATGTAACTTCGGTTCCCTTAGAAGGGGAATGAGACACTGCGTCCTAGGACGCTAATGAGGAATGCCTCCAGCATGACTGGTGTCTGAAGCATGTAACGCTTTTTTCACGTACACACTTCCTGAAAACTTTCGCTGCCATAACTGCCTCCAACACTTCACAAACAAATGGCTCCTGAAGACAAGAAAGAGGATGACGTGTACTACAGGCACCCTTTTATACTTTGGTCACACCAGTAGTGACGTCATAGGCTGTCGCCGGCCAGTGTTATTGTCGTGTTTGACATGCTTCAGTCACCAGCCTTGGATTCAGTGCGAGTTCCTATTCAAAAGGGAACAGATTTTTTTTTAAACATTATGAGTCAATTTGAGTCAAAAGTTTCATGAATTCAATATTAATTGGACTCATAAAAATTTACATTTTGTAGTTGTTTATGTGTAAAAGTGTTTATATTTCAGATGATGTGAATATGTTAATGTTGTGTTTCAGTGTCAAAAATGAATGTGCTAGAACCACACTTTACGCATAAATACCTATAAATGTTAATGAGACTGTTGTCCCCCCCCACCCCCCATGTAAGAACACACGGTAACACTTTACATTAAAGGGGGACTATATTTCAAATACACTGTTTGGAAGTTAGTCGAGTCCAACAACAAACGTCTAACCAATCAGCATTAGGGGGCGTATGACGGTCGAGGAGAGAGAACGAACAAGAAGGAGATTTGAAAATAAGAAGAAAAAAAAAAACTGCAAATGAGAAATGGGACACAATACAAAACAGCTCAAAAGAATATCACTGGAATGAAGGTTTATGACTGGGCAAGATCTTTAGGACCCGGTTTATATTAGAAAAGCTTTCCAGCGCTGGGGAGAGCTAAGAGGGAAGGCCTGAAAACTGCTTTGATCCCACTTATCATATGAGTACACTGGGTTTTGATTGTCTGGAGCTGCTGTGCTGTTTGCGACTAACAACGAACACTTTGTATTTACTCATGTGTACTGTATGTTCATATTTGTGCTTCCTTGTCGTTCGTTCATCAATTGCACTTTATTTTTCGTGAAGCATTTTGTTGCACGTCAGCTGTGATAAACAGACATCCACTCACATTGCGTGTGTAACAGCGCACTTGAGAGTTCTGCAGTTAAACCACTGTGCACTGACGGCTGCTAAAGAATGAGGTGCTTAGCGTCATTGGTAGTGCATTCGCCTCGCATGCCAGCAGCGGTTCGAGTCTGATTCAGAGCAGGGTGGTTAGAATTGGAGTGTGAGTTTTGGAGGCAGAGCAATGAAGAGAGGGGTGGGTTTGTTTGGGTTGATTTCAAATATCAACAGTGCCCAACAGCGTAGTTCAAATTACTATAAGGAGAATAATCCTGGAATGTTTTCATCAAAAACCTTAATTTCTTTTCGACTGAAGAAAGAAGGACATGGACATCTTGGATGACATGGGGGTGAGTAAATTATCAGGAAATTTTAAATTGAAAGTGAACTAATCCTTAAACGTAAAGTGTTACCGAATACACTGTAAAACGTGGTAACCAGCAGTACCTTAAAGAGTGATTTCTATTCGATTTAAACTATACAGATTAGTTTTGTTGCTATAAATTAATATGGCTGGGCATTGACACAAATTTCTTGATTTGATTTCGATTAACAACCTTTCAATTCGATTTCGACTTGATTCGATTCAATTCAATCCGATTCAATATCAGTTAATTGGGGCCTATCAGGTAAAGCACGTGGCAAATTTCCACAAGGAAAAAACATCTTCTAACTAATGCTATAAACTATACAGGGAACCCCAGTTGGTACATCACATATTAAAGGTTCAAATTAACTGATTTGTAGGCTACTTACAATTAAATTGCAAATAAGAAATATTGACGTTATAATAATAAAATTTTAATAACTATGTTTCTACTGTTTTTTTGTTTTGTTTGTTTTTGTTTTTAATTTAACCATTTAAATGGTAGCTGTCTTAAAAACATGATGGATTTATTCAAAATACATTAAATATTGAAGAAAAAGTTAAAGGGTTAGTTCACCCAACAATGAAAAATTCTAATCTCCAAATATTAATCTCCAACGAGCGTTCACGTATCACATCTGCCCTAGCGTCAACAAAACTTGCTCTGCCGGGAACACTTCCTATAACACCAGATGTACTCGTTACATCAGAAGAAGAATGGCATCTATGCTAATATTAGTCTCTCTGTTTATCCCGAGGTTTACCGTAGTGAGGTCCGGGCCGTATCCAGGTGAGATCGAGGACCTGCGCCTTGACACGACCACAACGCAGCCCTGAAGTGTCAGCAGAGATTGAGTCAACTAGATCATCCACTGTGAAGGCCTCATCGACACGACAGCCAGTGGCACAGTTCCTCAACAAACCGTCCATACCGCCGTGATGAATACGATCCTCAACTGGATGGAACTGGAATAAATACTTTGACTGTTGTGATCCCATCGGACTTATGATAGCTGCCTGAATCATAATAAAGCACTGTTCGCTGTTGGCCAGAGGAGAACTGGCCCCCCGACTGAGCCTGGTTTCTCCCAAGGTTTTTTTCTCCAGTTTAACACCTGTTTGCCACCTGTTTGCCACCTGTTGGAGTTTGGGTTCCTTGCCGCTGTCGCCTTTGGCTTGCTTAGTTGGGGACACTTGACATTGGATATTCAACAGTGTTTTGATCTGCCTGCATTGACACTATTGTATGTGAACTGAACTGAGCTGGATGATGACATCACTGTTTACTCCAGTGCTGATGTAGATCATGTACATCATTTGAACAGTGATTCTAGCAGACCACCTCACCAGTTAAACTAGACGGCCCACGTCAGGGAAGGGGTGATGTGGGTATGGATGCTAATTCCCTTCATGAAGAATTCGATCTTGCCCAGCTATATGAGAACTGTAATAATTCTCCTAAAGGGACCAGGATAATTGTTCAGTCCAGTCAAAAAGTTGAAGCTTTCAGTAGCCTTTTCTATGTTCCTGTTCATGTCAACAACCATGTTCAGCTCAGCGGCATGCTTGATTCAGGTTCTATGGCGTGTACAATCAGCAAAAATGCAGAAGAGAAAATCAGTTCAGCTGGTGTCTTGCCTGTGAAGAAACATTCTGAAGAAAACATTGTCTTGGTTGGCTGTGGCGGTCAGCATACGCAGCCTGAGGGTTTTAGAACTCCAATTCTTTGGCATCCAGTGTGTTGTTCTCTGTTTGGTCATGCCTGGTCAACGTGATGATCTTGTATTGGGCTCTAATATCATCAAACACTTGATTCATGAGCTGAAGAGCAGTAGCGATTATTGGGACGTTGCTATTAGACCTAACAATCAGCTTAACGGGGATATTCAACAGTTCTTGTCAATGTTTATGGGTGTTGAACGTTGGAAAGGGGAAACTGTCCCTGATAAAATAGGCACAGTCAAACTCACTCAAGCTGTAGTGCTTTTGCCAGAGCATGAACATTTGGTCTGGGGCCATCTGCCACCTAACGTTCCCATGTCACCCGGCAGCACAGTGATCGTTGAGCCAACCAATTCCAAAGCTTTGCCTCGAGATATTCTGGTTGGTCGCCTTGTTACACCACTCTGGGGTGACAGGTGGGTGCCTATGACAGTTGTAAATCCAACAAAGAAAGTAGTCACTTTGAAAAGAAACTGCAAGCTGGCTCACGTATTTCTGTGCATTGCATCTGAGGATTTTGAGATTTTCCAGGGCCTACATATTACTCCAGTGGAAAACAAGTCGGATGTCTCCTGTAATTTCTGTCCTGTTAATCAGATTGACAAAAGTCTGTTGGAACTGGTCCTTGGTAACATTGGCTGGAGTGAGATTAATGATGATTGCAAGTCTAAGCTAACAGAGTTATTAGATAACTATCAAGACATCTTCTCTAAACACCCATTGGACTGTGGTGAAACCAAAGGATACGTACACCGTATACAGTTGACTGATGATCGACCCTTTCGTTTGCACTGATTTCAGGTGGCTAAATGCCAGAACCGTAAAAGATGCGCATCCTCTGCCTCACCAGGCTGACTGCCTTGCCACGCTTGGAGGAAATTGCTTCTTTAGCACAATGGACCTCACGTTAGGGTTTTATAATATCCCAATGAATGAGGAAGACAAGAAATATACGGCTTTCACCGTATAACCGTATGCTGCAAGGACTTTGTAATAGCCCAGCTTCCTTCATGAGGATGATGCTTGGAATATTCGGAGACTTGAATTTTTCAAAGCTTTTGTGTTACCTTGACGATCTCCTTGTCTTTGCTCCATCAGAAAGTGAGGCTCTGTCTAGGCTGCACACTGTGTTTCAGAGGCTAAGGGAGAACAATCTGAAACTGTCCCCTAAAAAATGTCATCTTCTCCAAAGACAAGTCAAATTCCTTGGCCATATCGTTGACAGTGGAGGTGTGTCTGTTGACCCTTCTGATTGGACAAAGGTGGAGGTCATCATGAGGATAACAGCGCAAGATCTGATGGAAAATGATGGCTGCACACCATCTGTCAAGAGAATAAAGTCTTTTCTTGGCATGGTATTCTATTACAAACACTTTATTTCCAACTGCTCTTCTATCTCCAAACCTCTTTTCGGGCTTACAGCAGGGCAGAAAAGAAGAGGGAAGCTGTCCAAGGATAGGAAGCCCCAAGGCACTTACTGTAAACTTACCCCTTCTGATTGGACAACAGAGTGTCAGGTTGCTTTTAACCAACTCAAGGCTGCCTTGTTGTAGAGTTTCATGCTTGCTCATCCCGATTTCAATGAGCCCTTCATTCTTTCTGTCGATGCCTCATTGGACAGCCTAGGGGCTGTATTGTCGCAAGTACCCAAAGGTGAACTTCGAGCCAGACCAATTGCTTTTGCAAAGAAGATCCTCAGTGCATCACAGTGCAAATATCCAGCTCACAGGTTGGAATTTATGGCTCTAAAATGGAGTGTATGTGAGAAGTTCAGCCATTGGCTGATATGAGTTGAGATGGGTTTCAAAACACGTTCGACTTGAAACACTTGCCCGGAAAAGCCAATGTGGTAGCAGAGGCTTTGAGCCTCGACCCCTTTGTTATACCAATTGGGCAGAGACTATCGAATGAGCCGTATTGCTCTTTAATTCAGGAGGCCAATGGGGTATGCGAAGACTATGTTCACAATGTTTTCAGGCTCAGTAGCCAAGTTGAACCCAATCAGCCCATGAGAAGTCTTCCACATAGAGCTGACTACAACATGGATGAAATCAGAGCTCTTTGTCAGTCTCACTGCAGTTGGACAGATGGAGCAGTGTCCAGAGCCCTTCATTTAGTCCATCATGTTCAGAAGATTTCAAGTTGCCAGGAAACTTTACCAGTGTTCTCTGCCCAGGAGCTTAGGCAGAACCAACAGGAAGATCAAACAATCTCCAAAGTGTTGTCATTTCTGACCAGAAAAAGACATCCATTGAGAAGAGAAAGATATGGTGCCAGTGCACAAGTGCTGAGACTGTTGAAACAGTGGAATAAGCTGGAAGTTAGAGATGATGTAATGTACAGAGTGACGGAAGATCCGTTGCCCAAGAAGAAAAGATTCCACTTTGTGCTGCCCTGTAGTCTAAAGGACAAAGCTCTGTCTGGTGTCCATGATCTTGCAGGCCATCAAGGGCAGGACCGCACACTTTCACTTCCAAGACAGTGTTTTTATTGGCCGGACATGGAAAAGAACATAAGGGAATATGTGAAGTGCTGTCAAAGGTGTGTTTTTGCAAAGTCCCCAGAACCTTCTGCTCGTGCCCCTTTGGAGAACATTAAAAGCTCAGCCCCAATGGAGTTAGTGTGCATATATTTCTGGTCGGTAGAAGATGGTAAGCAACATTCAGTAGATGTCCTCGTAGTTACCGACCATTTTACTAAACTCGCTCATGCATTCCCTTGCACCAACCAAATAACGAAGCAAGTTGCAAGAAAGCTTTGGGACAATGTGTTTTGTATCTACGGGTTCCCCAAAAGAATACACTCCAACCAGGGCAACATCTTCGAGAGTATTCTGATAGCAGAGCTTCTTCATCTTGCAAAATCTCACACAACTGCCTACCATCCGATGGGCATTGGCGGCACAGAGCGTTTTAATAGAACCTTGGGTGGCATGCTTCGATCACACCCCTTAAAAGCAAAACAGCAATGGCCACATCAAATCCAAACCCTCACATTTGCCTGCAGTGCTACTGTTCACGAAACCACAGGTTATGCACCCTTCTTTCTTATGTTTGGCTGCATACCCAGACTTCCAGTTGACATCATGTTTAATCAGGTATTTGATAATCCAGATGTTGGTGATTATGACTCTTATGCTAAGTCTTTGCTGTCTTGTTTGAAAAATGCTATGGAGATTGCTCAGAAGCATTCATTTATTGAGCAACAACATCAAGCTCAACAGTATAACAAGCGTGTTAAAGGCACTCACTTGTTAGTGGGAGATCGAGTATTGGTCGCAAATAAGTTCGAACGAGGAAAAAGGAAGTTGGCCAATAAATGGGAGAATGGGGTGTTCACTGTTGTTGATGTGAATCCAGAAATCCATGTTTATAAGATACAGGATGCAACAGGCCGCACAAAAGTTGTGCATAGGAATCTGCTGCTTGAAATGAACTTCTTACCAATTCCTGACATTGAAGTGTCAAGTTCCAGTGAAACCGATCAGCCACTTATCTGTGCGGAGTCTAATCTGGATGATTATGGAGTGGATCAGACAACAATGGCTAGTCGGCCTGACATACCAGATTTGTCCGCCTCAAATGTAGAGATGTCGACTGTTCCCTTTCGTGGGAACTATCGACGCTACGTCGAATGACGTGATGGGAACCCTCTGCGTGATTGCGTCGTGAAGCACTTCTGTATCCAACCAATGATGAGACGAGACGTCAGAGGCGGGTGACGTCACGGACCAGGAAACTATAAAGCATACCCAGAACAAAGAACGCTAGCTTCTGTTGTCTTCAGCAAGCGCTCTCTGTATCTTGTGTGTCTTATTTAGTGTTGTCTGTCCCGTTTTTCTGCTCACAGTGATCTCTTCGTCTGAGGACAAGAGTTTCAAAAGCACTCACAAGACACGATATATATATATATATATAATGGCGGAAAAAATGAATAAGCAGCAGTTCATCAAGTGTGTGCCTCCCTGCACGCGATTCATCTCGGGTGGGGACACACACGAGATGTGTGTTGTTTGCCTGGGAGTCGAGCATGCACAGGCAGCTCTCGAGGGGGCTGTCTGTGTACACTGCGAGCGGCTCACTCTCAGAGTATTAAGATCACGCCGCGCGCTCTTTGAGGAGGGTGCCGCGGCGAGTGTTCCCCGCGGATCTGGTCCCGCTGCTGCTGAGGCACAGCGGAGGCTGCATTCGTGGGGATCACAAATGGATCTGGTAGAGGGGGGAGAGACGGGCTCTGCCTTAGCAAGCTGTCAGGGTTTTACAGCCGCTACTTCATTGTTCCAAAGAAGGATGGAGGATTACGTCCGATCATAGATTTACGTGTGCTAAATCGATCTGTACAAAAGTTAAAGTTCAAAATGCTTACACTCAAACAGATTATCCCACAGATCAGGTCCGAGGACTGGTTTGTGGCGATAGACCTGAAAGACGCATACTTTCATGTATCCATCCATCCTCATCACAGGAAGTTCCTCAGGTTTGCTTTCGGGGGCGAAGCTTACCAATACAAGGTTCTTCCCTTCGGCCTATCTTTATCACCCCGCACGTTCACGAAGTGCGTGGATGCAGCTCTGGCTCCGTTGAGACTCCAGGGCATCCGCGTGCTGAACTATATCGACGATTGGTTGATATTAGCTCAAACAGAACGATTGGCAGTTCAACATCGAGATGTTGTTCTGTCGCACATGAAGAAGCTTGGGCTGAGGCTCAACGCCAAGAAAAGTGTGCTGGTCCCGAATCAAATTACCAACTACTTAGGGGTAGTGTGGGACTCTACCACGATGCAGGCATATCTATCCCCTGCTCGTGTGAGTTCCATTCTCGGGGCCGTGAAAGGGGTGAAGTTAGGCCAGTCACTCACTGTAAAACAGTTTCAGAGACTGTTGGGTCTTATGGCAGCTGCGTCCAACGTGGTAACTTTTGGCCTTCTGCACATGAGGCCCTTACAGTGGTGGCTCAGGACCAGGGGGTTTTCTCCGAGGGGAAATCCTTTTCGCATGATCAAAGTCACGCGGCGATGCCTTCGTGCTCTGGTCATGTGGAAAAAGCCTTGGTTCCTGTCCCAGGGACCCGTGTTGGGGACTTCTCGTCGTCGTGTAATGCTTACGACGGATGCTTCCCTCACGGGCTGGGGGGCGATCATGAGTGGTCGCTCGGCTCAGGGTTTATGGGAGGACCATCAGCTCTCCTGGCACATAAATCGGCTGGAGATGATGGCGGTATTTCTTGCATTGAAACACTTCCTCCCAGACCTGAGGGACCATCACGTGTTGGTCCGCACGGACAACACGACGGTGGTCTCATATATCAACCATCAGGGGGGTCTGCGGTCTCGCCGACTTTGCAACTTGGCCCGTCGGATCCTCCTGTGGGCCCAGGGAAAGCTCCTCTCATTGAAAGCAGCATATATTCCAGGGCATCAAAATGTGGGAGCGGACGCCCTGTCGAGGCAGGCGCCGACGCCCGGGGAATGGAGACTCCACACCGAGGTGGTGGAGCTCATCTGGAAAAGATTTGGTCAAGCGGAAGTAGACCTATTTGCTTCGGGAGAGTCAACCCAGTGCCCACTGTGGTACTCCCTAACGTACCCAGCACCTCTGGGGCTGGACGCTATGCTACAGACGTGGCCGAGGCTACGAGTTCTGGAAAAAGTACGCCAGGAAGGGGTCAGCCTAATACTGGTGGCTCCGTACTGGCCGACCAGGATATGGTTTGCGGACCTAATGTCCCTGTTAGACGGCTCTCCATTGGAGCTTCCTCTCAGGCAGGATCTCCTGTCTCAGGCGGGCGGCACAATACTCCATCCCCGCCCAGAACTATGGAAACTGTGGGCCATAGTTATGGAAACTGAGGGGGCAAGGCTCATAGAGGCTCATAGAGGCTGGTCTCCCAACCGAGGTTGTGGAGACCATCCTTCACTCCAGAGCTCCCTCCACAAGGAAGCTATATGCATATAAATGGAAGTTGTTTTCTACTTGGTGTAGCCAACGAAATACGGACCCTGTCCAGTCATCTGTTAGCCTTGTGCTTCAGTTCCTTCAAGAAAAATTCTCGGAAGGATTATCTACTTCAACATTGAAGGTTTACGTAGCAGCTATCTCGGCTTATCATGCTCCGGTAGGGGGTTGCTTGGTGGGTCGAGACCCTCTTGTCATACGCTTCCTCCGTGGCACGCTGAGGCTGAGGCCTGCAGTGCGCACAAGAACTCCAGCCTGGGACTTGGCTATAGTGCTAGAGGGGCTAGCTGAGGCTCCCTTCGAACCACTAGAAAAGGTGTCAGGGAAATTCCTCACTCTAAAAACGATATTTCTTCTGGCAATCTCGTCTCTTAAAAGAATAGGAGATTTACAAGCACTGTCAGTTGCTCCTTCGTGTCTGGAATTTGCGCCTGGTATGGTTAAGGCTTTCCTACACACTAGACCTGGCTACGTGCCAAAGGTCCCCACCAACGTCCCAGGTCCTATTGTCCTATTGTGCCTTTTGTCCTCCTCCTTTTGTAGATCCGGATCAGGAGAAACGCAATCTGCTTTGCCCCGTCAGGGCCTTAGATACATATGTCCACAGAGCTGCCCTGTGGCGAAAAACAGACCAGCTGTTCGTATGTTATGGGTCCCCTAAGAAAGGGGGCCCAGCATCTAAGCAGAGGATGAGTAAGTGGGTGGTCGAGGCCATCTCACTTGCCTATGAAACGGCCGGACAGCCATGTCCTCTAGATGTCCGTGCTCACTCCACCAGGGGTATGGCGGCCTCCAAGGCATTAATGTCAGGAGTATCATTGAATGATATATGTGATGCAGCTGGTTGGTCGTCCCAGCACACATTCATCAGGTTTTACAACCTAGACATGAGCGCTACTCCGGGTTCCTCGGTTCTGTCCACAAGATCGCAGACAGGCACTCGGTGATACGGCGTAGTTGGGACAGCGTTCCCATCACGTCATTCGACGTAGCGTCGATAGTTCCCACGAAAGGGAACGTCTCGGGTTACTGGTGTAACCCTTGTTCCCTGAGTAAGGGAACGAGACGCTACGTCACGTTGCCGTACCCCCAGCGTACCTGGGAGCGTCTTGCTTCAGCCATAATTCAGAAGCTAGCGTTCTTTGTTCAGGGTATGCTTTATAGTTTCCTGGTCCGTGACGTCACCCGCCTCTGACGTCTCGTCTCATCATTGGTTGGATACAGAAGTGCTTCACGACGCAATCACGCAGAGGGTTCCCATCACGTCATTCGACGTAGCGTCTCGTTCCCTTACTCAGGGAACAAGGGTTACACCAGTAACCCGAGACGTTTTGTCCACTGAGAGTTCATCCCAGTCTTTCTCTTCCTCTCAGATTTCAAAGTTTTTTTTTTTAGAGATTTGATGTACCGACAATGTTTGTGACTAATGTAAAGTTTAATAGGGCCAAGTGCTGTGTGGCGTACTAGGCGTCACATTAACTTAAGGGGAATATGAGACTTGATCAACCTCCTGTTTTCCTAAACCTTGAAATTGAGGTAACTTTTATGTTGGTTGCATGGATTAGATCGTACGTTTCACTTGTGCCAGTAAAGTGAGTTAAATGAAAAGGTCTTCATGGTACTTTAAGAGATTTTTCCTGAAAATAAGGAGGGGTGAATGTAACGAGTGTAAAATCAACATTATTATTTTTCACTCAAAATCTTTTCTTTCTTATTAAAAACTCTGATTCTCTTATTTTGAATATATTGTTTGATTTCATTGTATTGTCTTTTGTTTTAATTATGCTGGTATATTTTTGGAGTTTTAAATATGATTTGTAATGAAGTGTACTGAAGTGTACTGCCCCTTTAAGAAACGATTAACTTTGGGCGCGTTCTCTCCTAGCTCAGTTAATGCTAAGCTACACTGAAATGAGGATGTCTGGTGGCTCACGGAGCCAAAGGTAATACAATTTCAACATATTAGTTGATGTTCATGTCAAAAACTGTTCTTTGGAGTGTTTTTACTTGATTTACAATGTGGGATTACACTGATGTTCCATTTTGTCGAAGTTTATATTGTTTGTGTGCTCGCGTGGTTTATGTGCTGTTATTTCCTAACAGATGATGGTTTTGAGAAGCCACACAATATGTGCTGCTTTCTAATATTAATTCTTCGTTTGTCCAGGTATGTCATTGTGTAACCCATGTATATTTGTCATTGTTCTGATATGTTTGTTTAAACTGTTATGTGAACTTTTATGTAAGTTTTACATAAAATCAGTTAATGCTAAGCTACACTGAAATGAGGATGTCTGGTGGCTCACGGAGCCAAAAATGATGTTTTTGAGAAGCTACACAATACATGCTGATTTCTAATATTAATTCTTCGTTTGTCCAGTTCTTTCGTCTGTCCTGAAAATAAAGAGCCAGCCAGAGACCAGTCAAAGAAGTTTGCCGCCCATTTTATTCACACACACACACACATAACGAATTTAACAGAATTTTCATTTTTGAGTGAACTAACCCTTTAAGTCAAGTCACCTCTATTTATATAGCACTTTTTACAATGCAGATTGTGTCAAAGCAGCTTTACAGTGATAGCAGGAAAATAATTTTGGCTGCACAGCAGCTCTAGAAAAAAATGGTGTCATTGTCCAGCTTAAGTAAGTTCAGTATTGATTCATTCTGTTGTGAAAAATCATTAGTTATTTATTTAGTTCATTTATCTATACAGCAGCTCTGGAAACACAGTGATGTCATCATCCAGCTCAGTTCAGTGTGCATACAATGGTGTCAATGCAGGCAGATCAAAAACATTGTTGAATATTAAGCAAGGCAGAGGCAACAGCAGCAAGAAACCCAAACTCCATTAAATGACAAAAATGGAGAAAAAAAACCTTGGGAGAAACCAGGCTCAGTCGGGGGGCCAGCTGGCCTCTGGCCAACAACGAACAGTGCATGATTATGATTCAGGCATCTTACGGGTCATAAGTCAGATTGGGATCGGAAGTAGTCAAAATATTTAATCCAGTTCCATCTGGTATAAGATCAGATTCATCATGCCAATATGAAAATGGTTTTGTTGAGGATCTGTGCCACTGTCTGTCATGTCCCATGCCTTCACGGGATAGTTGACACAATCTAGCTGACATTTCAGGGATTCGTTGTGGTCGTGTCTAGGCGCAGGTCCTCCATCTAATCTGGATATGGCCCAGATCCGGCTTACTACGGTAAACCTCGGGATAAACAGAGAGACTAATATTAGGGTAGATGCCATTCTTCTGATGATGTAACGAGTACATTGGGTGTTATAGGAAGTTTTCCCGGTTCCGGCCGACCTAATTTATGCAGCCTAACAATCCTTTAACGGATGTGAAAATATAAATTGATAATGTGTTATGTGTATGCCAGGTTAAAGAGATGCATTTTTAGTCTAGATTTAAACTGACAGAGTGTGTCTGCTTCCCGAACAATGCTAGGAAGTTTGTTCCAAAGATTAGGTGCCAAATAGGAAACAAATCTACCACCTGTGGTTGATTTTGATATTCTAGGTATTATCAACTGGCCAGAATGCTTGAGATCACAAGACATGTAGGACTATAATGCATTAAGAGCTCGCTCAAGTACTGGGGAGCTAAACCATTTAGTGCTTTGTAAGTAATTAGCAAGATTTTAAAATCTATACAATGTTTAACAGGGAGCCAATGCAGTGTTGACAGAACCGGGCTAATTCGGCCATACCTCCTGGCTCTAGTAATAACTCTAGCTGCTGCGTTTTGGACCAGCTGTGGTTTGTTTATTAAGCGTGCAGGGCAACCACCCAGTAGAGCATTACAATAATCTAGCCTTGAGTACATGAATGCGTGAACTAACTGTTCCGCATTTGTCACTGAAAGCATAGGTTGTAGTTTAGATATATTTTTAAGATGGGAGAATGCGGTTTTACAGATGCTAGAAATGTGGCTTTCAAATGAGAGATTGGTATCAAAAAGCACACCCAGGTTCCTAACTGACGACAAAGACTTAACAGAGCAGCCATCAAGTGTTAGACAGTATTCTCGGTTATTAGGTGCAGAGGTTTTTGGTCCAATAATTAAAATATCTGTTTTTTTGTTTGTTTGTTTTTCTGTATTTAGTAATAGGATATTACTAGGCATCCAATCTAGCCATGGGGGTCACAGTCCAGTGACTTCTGTGCCGGTCCCAAGCCCGGATAAATAGAGAGGGTTGCGTCAGGAAGGGCATCCGGCATAAAACATTGCCAAATTTGATCATGCAAATCATCAGTACTCTGAATTTCATACCGGATCGGTCGAGGCCCTGGTTAACAATGACCGCCATCAGCGCCGTTGACCTACAGGACGCCAGTGGAAATTGGGCTACCGTTGGTCAAAGAAATAGAGGAGGGAGGAGAGTGCGTAGTCAGAGAGAGAAGAGAAAAGGTAAGAGTATAGGACTGAGAATAGGAACTCTGAATGTTGGTACTATGACAGGGAAAGGTAGAGCGCTAGCTGACATGATGGAGAGAAGGAAGGTGGATATACTGTGTGTACAGGAGACCAGGTGGAAGGGTAGCAAGGCTCGTAGTATAGGAGCAGGATTCAAGCTGTTTTATTATGGTGTGGATAGTAAGAGAAATGGGGTCGGTGTGGTCTGAAGGAGGAGTTTGTGAGGAATGTTCTGGAGGTGAAGAGAGTGTCAGACAGGGTTATGAGTCTGAAGTTAGAGATTGAAGGGGTGATGTTGAATGTTGTTAGTGGGTATGCCCCACAGGTAGGTTGTGAGTTAGAGGAGAAAGAGAGATTCTGGAGTGAATTAGATGAGGTGGTAGAGAGTATTCCCACGGGTGAGAGAGTGGTGATAGGAGCAGAGTTTAATGGACATGTTGGTGAGGGGAACACAGGTGATGAGGAGGTGATGGGCAAGTTTGGAGTTAAGGAAAGGAACCTTGAAGGACAGATGGTAGTGGACTTTGCTAAGAGGATGGACATGGCTGTGGTTAACACTTATTTTCAGAAGAGGGAGGAGCATAGAATGACTTACAAGAGTGGAGGTAGAAGCACACAGGTGGACTACATCCTATGTAGAAGAGGCAATTTGAAAGAGATTAGTGACTGTAAAGTGGTAGTTGGAGAGAGTGTGGCCAGACAGCATAGGATGGTGGTGTGTAGGATGACTTTGATGGTCTGCAAGAAGAAGAGGTCAAAGATAGAGAAGAAAACCAAGTGGTGGAAGCTGAAAAAGGAGGAATGTTGTGAGGAATTTAGACAGAAGTTGAGGCAGGCTCTGGGTGGTCAGGTAGTGCTGCCAGATGACTGGGAAACTACAGCAGAAGTGATCAGGGAGACAGGAAGAATAGTGCTAGGTGTGTCATCTTGAAGGAGGAAAGAAGATAAGGAGACTTGGTGGTGGAATGAGGAAGTTCAGGATAGTATTCAGAGGAAGAGGTTAGCCAAGAAGAAGTGGGACATGGACAGGACTGAAGAGAATAGACAGGAATACAAGGAGTTACAGCGCAGAGTAAAGAGGGAGGTGTCTAAGGCCAAGCAGAAGGCGTATGACGAATTGTACACTAGGTTAGAAACTAGAGAAGGAGAGAAGGACTTGTACAGGTTAGCTAGGCAGAGGGATCGAGATGGGAAGGATGTGCAGCAAGTTAGAGTTATTAAGAATAGAGATGGAAAGGTGCTCACAAGTGAGGAGAGTGTACAGAGAAGATGGAAGGAGTACTTTGAAGAGCTGATGAATGAGAAAATGAGAGGGAAAAAAGAGTAGAAGGGGTGAACTCTGTGGAACAGAAAGTAGATAAGATTAGAAAGGATGAAGTCAGGAAGGCTATGAAGAGGATGAAAAGTGGAAAGGCAGTGGGTCCTGACGACATCCCGGTGGAGGTCTGGAAGTGTCTAGGAGAGGCAGCAGTGGAATTTTTAACTAGTTTGTTTAATAGGGTGTTAGAGAGTGAGAAGATGCCTGAGGAATGGAGAAGAAGTGTGTTAGTGCCGGTGACGTGCAGAGTTGCAGCAACTATAGGGGAATAAAGTTGATGAGCCATACAATGAAGCTATGGGAAAGAGTAGTGGAAGCTAGGTTAAGGAAGGTAGTGGAAATTTGTGAGCAGCAGTATGGCTTCATGCCCAGAAAGAGCACAACTGATGCAATTTTTGCTCTGAGAATTTTGATTGAGAAGTATAGGGATGGTCAGAGAGAGTTGCACTGTGTGTTTGTAGACTTGGAGAAAGCATACGACAGGGTGCCAAGAGAAGAGCTGTGGTATTGTATGAGGAAGTCAGGAGTAGCAGAAAAGTATGTCAGAGTGGTGCAGGACATGTATGAGAGGAGCATGACAGTGGTGAGGTGTGCTATAGGTCAGACAGAGGAGTGGGAGGTGGAGGTGGGACTGCATCAGGGATCGGCTCTGAGCCCCTTCCTGTTTGCTATGGTGATGGACCAGCTGTCAGAGGAGGTCAGACAGGAGTGTCCTTGGACAATGATGTTTGCAGATGACATTGTGATCTGTAGTGAGAGCAGGGAACAGGTGGAGGAAAACCTGGAGAGGTGGAGGTTTGCTCTGGAGAGAAGAGGAATGAAAGTCAGTCGTAGTAAGACTGAATACATGTGAATGAATGAAAGGGAGGGAAATGGAACAGTAAGATTACAGAGTAAAGAGGTGAAGAAGGTACAGGAGTTTAAGTACTTGGGCTCAACAGTCCAGAGTAATGGGGAGTGTGGGAAGGAGGTGAAGAAGCGAGTGCAGGCAGGTTGGAATGGGTGGAGAAAGGTGTCGGGAGTTCTGTGTGATAGGAAAATATCAGCGAGAATCAAGGGGAAGGTGTACAAGACCGTGGTGAGACCTGCCATGCTGTATGGTTTAGAGACAGTGTCACTGAGGAAGAGACAGGAGTCAGAGTTGGAGGTAACAGAGCTGAAGATGTTGAGGTTCTCTTTGGGAGTGACAAGGTTGGACAGAATTAGGAACGAGTACATCAGAGGGACAGCTCATGTTGGACGTTTGGGGGACAACGTTAGATTAAGATGGTTTGCACATGTTCAGAGGAGGGAGAGTGAGTATATTGGTAGGAGAATGTTGGACATGGAGCTGCCAGGCAAGAGGCAAAGAGGAAGGCCAAAGAGGAGGTATATGGATGTAATAAATGAGGATATGAAGCTAGTGGATGCAAGTGTTGAGAATGCAGAAGATAGGGATAGGTGGAGAGAGATGATTCGCTGTGGCGACCCCTGAAGGGAGAAGCCGAAAGAAGAAGAAGATATTACTAGGCATCCAATGTTTTATATCATTCCGTTAATTTTGTAAACTGGTAAGTTTCGTCAGGGTGCAAAGAAATATAGAGCTGAGCATCATCAGCGTAACAGTGAAAACTAACGCCATGCTTCCTAATGATATTTTCCAAGGGTAGCATGTACAGGGTGAAAAGCAATGGTCCTAGTACTGAGCCTTGCGGTACTCCACAACTTGTGACCGGTATGACATCTCTTCATTTAATGCTACAAACAATGGTCAGATAAGTATGATTTGAACCATGCCAATGCAATTTTACTAATGCCAACATAATTTTTGAGTCTATTCAAAAGAATGTTGTGGTCGATAGTGTCAAATGCAGCATTAAGATCCAGTAACACGAATAGGGAGATACAACCATGATCTGATGATAAGAGTAAATAATTTGTATCACTAATGAGAGCAGTCTCAGTACTATGGTACGGTCTAAATCCTGACTGGAAATCCTTGCAGATACCATTTCTTTCTAAAAAGGAATACAGTTGTGATGATACTGCCTTTTCTAGTATTTTTGATTCGAGATCGGACTGTAATTGACTAATTCTCTAGGATCAAGTTGTGTTTTTTTTAAAAAGTGGTTTAATAATAGCCAACTTAAAAGTTTTCGGTACGCATCTTAGTGACAAAGATTAATTAATAATATTAAGAAGAGGATCTATGACCTCTGGAACCATCTCTTTCAATAGCTTAGTCGGTATAGGGTCTAACATACATGTTGTTGATTTTGATGATTTAACGGGTTTAGACAATTCTTCCTCTCCTATAGCAACAAATGAATGGAATTTTTCCTCAGGGACACTACAATGCACTGTCTGACGCGATACTGTAGTAGATGGTTGCATGGTTATATTTTTCTCTCTAATATTATCAATCTTGCAAGTAAAGAACTTCATATCATTACTGCTGTGCTGTTTGGAAACATCAGAAGTTGAAGCTTTATTTCTCGTTAATTTAGCCACTGTATCAAATAAATACCTAGGGTTGTGTTTGTTTTCTTCTAACGCCGGTTTCACACTTCAAGCGTGAGCAGCACGTTTTTTTTTCGGCGTGCATGTTAACCAACTGATGCATTCACACCGGCAGCAGGAGCAGCGCATAAGCGTCAAGCAGGAGCGTTGCGTAAGCAGCAGTGAAGCGGTGGTTTCGGCGCTGAGTCTATTTTTGCAGCTCTGCTGACGTTCAATTAAAGTGAAAGCACACTTTTGATGGACAAAATAAATATAATTTCACACAAAAAGTTTTCAAAATGCACAGAATAAGCTTGTCTAATGTGTTTTAACAAAAATTTGAGTATGACAGAAAAGAAAATTAAGAATCAAAAATATTTAAAGAAGATTTACCCATTTAAACTTGTTTTTAATTGTTCAGTTTGGGTTAAAGTATGGTGTATTATAAAAAACTGAAGTAAACTAGCCAGAAAATATGATATACAAACATTATTTTAGTTATTACACAGAGAGATATATAGGCTGCAGCATACCCAAATCAAACCCGAGTTTGCTGGCTTTTTTCGCCGAGTTTGATGTCTTGTAAACGTGCAAGCAGCAGATGATGTAAAACACAAAGCTTCCCTCATTCATGTGCAGCAATGGATGACACGAGGCTTTTATTTATTTATTTTTATTTATTTATTTATTTACGTTTATATGTGAATGTTGTACACCTCCCCATGTTAACAAACTTTCAAGACTATCAAGTTTATAAATGACCAACTTATAAAAACAAATTTATAGTTGTCTTTGTAAAGAAATGCTCACTTTATATGTAGCTACGAGCCGCTGCTGTGACGCTGTACAAACGCTTCCAGTGTGAATACTCGCGCGTCTTTGCAGCTGCAGTGACGATGTAGTTATGCTCATGCACTGCTCACGCGCTGCTTAAGCTTGCAGTGTGAAACGGGCGTAAGAGAGTTGAAAAATAAGCAGATCTAGCAGTTTTTAAGGCCTTTCTGTACACAAAAATGCTTTCTTTCCACAAAATGCGAAAAACCTCTAGTTTTCTTATCTTCCAGCTGCGCTCCATTTTTCTGGCTGCTCTCTTAAGGGCCTGAGTGTGCTTGTTGTACCATGGCATTGGACTATCTTTCTTAATCTTCTTTAAGCACAAAGCAGCAACTGTGTCTAATGTGCTGGAGAAAATAGAGTCATTAGTTTCTGTTGCAACATCGAGTTCTTCAAAGTTATCTGGTATGCTAAGGAGATAAAACTGATCAGGAAGATTATTTATAAAGCAATCTTTAGTGGTAGAAGTGATAGTTCTACCATATTTGTAACAGGGAGGTGGTTTTGCAGCCTTGGCTAAATGTAGTATACACGAGACTAGATAATGTTCTGAAAAGTCATTGTTCTGCTGCAGAATTTCAATGGCATCAGTATTGATTCCAAGTGACAATATTAGATCTAAAGTATGATTACGACAATGAGTGGGTCCTGACACGAGTTGTGTAACTCCAATAGAGTTTAAAATGTCTGTAAATGGCAATCCCAATGCGTCTTTTTTTTAATTATCTACATGGATATTAATATCACCAACAATTAGGACTTTATCTGAAGCCAGAACTAACTCCGATAGAAAATCAGCAAATTCTGTGATAAAGTCTGTATGGTGCCCTGGTAGCCTGTATATAGTAGCCAGCACAAATGTCAAACGGGATTTATAACATAAAGCACCATCACTTTGAAGGAATTATATTTGAAAGACTTCTAAATAATACTGAAGATATTACTATAAATTACAGCAACACCCTTTGCCTTTCAGACGAGGCTCGTGTTTATAACAGTAATCTTGAGGGGTGGACTCATTTAAAGTAATGTAATCGTCTGGTTTTAGCCATGTTTCTTTCAAACACAGCACATCTAGTTTATGATCTGTGATCATATCATTTACAGTAAGTGCTTTTGAAGAAAGGGATCTAATATTCAGCAACCCAAGCTTTATCATTTGTTCATCTGTATTATATCTGTTTTTTATGTGTTGAACATCAATTAAATTTTTACCCTTAAATGGGTTTAGGAGTTTTTTATATTTACTAAATCGGGGAACAGACACAGTCTCTATGTGATGATATCTATGTGAAAGAGGCTCTATGTGTTGGGGTTTATCTGTGGGGACTTCTGTGATGTGAGACAGCTAGCAGACGGTCGGTTTAGCCAGTCTGTCTGCTTCCTGACCTGGGCCCCAGTTTGTCATGTTTCAGCTCTAAGACTATGTGCCATATTACTAGAGAGAAGAGCTGCACCATCCCAGGTGGGATGGATACCATCTCTTTTCAACAGGTCAGGTCTGCCCCAAAAAACTTTTCCAATTGTCTATGAACCCTATATTATTCTGCGGACACCACTTAGACAGCCAGCCATTGAGTGAGGACAGTCTGCTAAGTATCTCATCAAGCAAATCGATGCATTTGTGTAAGTGTAAGTTACTTGTAAATAAGACAAGTATCCTTATTTAAAACTTTATAAAGTAAAATAATGAGCTTACGTTGAATGCATATGGCTGTCGCACTGGAAGCTCGTAATTTTACTTTATAAAGTTTTAAATAAGGATAAATGTCTTACACAAATGAATCGATTCACTTCAGAAGGCCTTTATTAACCCCCTGGAGTTGTATGGATTCATTTTTTTATAGATAATGCAATTTTTTTTTTTTTTTTTGTCTTCAGAATTTGGGCCCCCATTCACAACCATTATAAACCTTGGAGCACTAGGGATATTTTTAAATATATCTCCGATTGTGTTTGTCTGAAAGAAGATAGTCAGTCATATACACCTAGGATGGCTTAAGGGTAAATCAGTAAATCATGGAATGATTTTCATTTTTGGGTGAACTATTTCTAGCTTACTAATGAGTTTTCAATGGCTTTTCTAAGGTAAATGTAACATTATTACATGCCATCGTTTACAAGCAGTTTTATTGGCAGTTGAAACACCAATTGGGTGATTACATGAGACATGATATGGATTTCAGTAAGTTGTTCTGTATCTTTCAACATACCTTCTGATGTTCATTCATGTTTAATTCGTGCTGTAACTAGTAATAAAGCGGAAGAGATGATCAGTTCAAGTACGCTCTGCGATGAACATTAAAAAGTGCCAAAATGGTATTTATTGAATTTCATAATAAAATTGACAGAATTTGACAGCTGAGACTTTTTCATATCAGAAGTAACAAAGCACAAAGCTTATTGCGATTTATTGGATGGGAGGTGCTACAAAGCTTTGTTCATTCATCAAATGGAAAACAGCATAGACTGAAAGATTGATTTTTGGGATTTAAGAATCGACACCGGTTCTTTAAAATGAGAATTGATTAAAATTGAGAAAATCTATATTTTTAACACAGCCCTATAAATTAACGTATATAGGTTGGTTCAGTGATGGTAAATAATATTTTTGACTTGAATAAAACCAGTTAATTTAGATTCTATTGTAGTCAGTTTACAGAATAAACTGCATTAAAGGCATGAAATTAAAATTTACTTTATATTTTCTAAATGCATGTTGTTAAACTTATTGTAAAGGATGCATTCATGACATACATGCTTCATTAAAAAAAAAAAAAAAGTAAAAAATGACCTTACATTTTTGACCGACAGACTTCTCTCATGTGACAAATGCTTGACTTCTCCAATCATTTAGTCTGCGTAAACCCCGCCTCTTTCTTACAATCGACTGGAAGCTCGCATTCTGAATGCCTCCATCCAATCAACAACTGATGGATAGAACCAAGTCCAAATCCATTTCACACATCATAATGCAGAAGAAAACATCTGTTGCTACTTCTGTTACACTGGGATTTCAATGATTTTGTCTTTTTTTTTTTTGTAGTTCAAAATGTGACAAAGATACACTGTTATGAGTATTTTAGTAATTGTTCTTTATGAGTTACTATGTTATTTCTTTTCAGAGTTTGTTCATTGTTGATTTATGCTCTTTCAGCCAGGTGTCCACATGAAACAATGAGTGGCTCGTCACTCCTCTCCTTCACATCAGCATTACCTTTTTAGTATTAGCCATACAAAGCTTCTGTCTGTCCTTCCACTGACACCTTGACCTGTGGGTAACTTTCACACTGTTTTCTGCAAAAACACAAGAAAATGGCGGCGCATAAAATTACTTGGCATGCCATCTCAACAGCTTATATGCTCCTTCCTTCCACTCACTCTCTTTCAGCCCTTTTCTTCTCCGCATTTTTGTTATTTCATCCCTTTTTCAAAACGGTGGCTAAGTAAATACACTGGCTGCCTCCAGGGACTCGTTTGGAGAGAGCCGCTCATTATGCCCCAATCTTTTTGCCCACCGGCTGTTGATGGAGCAAGACAGAGGAACCTGGTCCTCCATTCGAGGGGCTCCTGAGCTTGAACAATAGAAGTGGTTGGGAAAAGGTGTTCGGTCGAAATGTTTTCACTGTAAACTTTCTTTAATTTAAGTAATTTATGTGTTTCGCTGTGGGAGGAATGTTCCCAGGGCTAATTGTGGCTTAAAGTTCACTCAAAAATTTAAATTCTGGTATCATTTACTAACCCTCATGTCTTTCCAAACCTATATGACTTTCTTCTTGTCTTCTGAGGAACACAAAGATACAAAATATTTTAAAGAATGTTTAAACTTTTTGAAATGTTTGTCCATATACAGTGATTAAAGTCAATGGGTTCTAAAATAACTTTTTTCAAAATATCTTTTGTGTTCCACAGAAAAAAAGTACATTATCTTTACTCACCCTCATGTTGTTCTAAGCACACAGGCTTAGAACAACATGAGGGTGAGTAAAGGATAATGCAGTATTCATTTTTTGGTGAAATATCCCTTTAAGCACACAAAACAGTAAGGCTTTTTGTGTTGACTCAAATCAATACGGCACCACTACAGCAGCAAAACGGTCAAAAAAGGCCCAGATTTTTTAATGTGCATTTTTTCTTCTCCCTGGTTTCTTCATAAAATAGTTTTGTCTGAGCTCTTTTATCTGAGGCAGGAAAATGTGCCATTTATATGTTTTCCATGCCTCATTTATTCGCCTCGCGAAACCTTAAACTTTTTAACGAATGCTGCCATAAATGTAGTATAGCAGGGCTTCTCCTCTGATCCTTCACGGCTGGAGCCGTGCCCCACTATTGTACTGCGACTGAAGTTGAGCATAGCAGTTCAACCATAATAACAGACTGGCCTCAGTTTCAACCCTGAGCTCTGAAGAGCGAAGTCTGCGTATCTGCTCTACAGCTCCAGTGGAATTGTTTGCACAGTCCTAAAGCTCTGATTGGAAAATCAATAGATGGATCTAGGATGGCCAGGCTCCTAGGCAGCTCTAGCATCTCTTCATCTCTTCTGGACTATAGGCTCTCTGTGATTTGTAGCTCTTTGAAAATTTGTCTACCTATCAGCATCTCACTCAGATTCTGGTAGTATTGCTACATGCTTATTGGTTGTCAATAGCTTAAAAAATGTATACATCTAATTCATAGCTATTTTAAGCTTTCTTTAAATTAGAGGTCATCAACAGCCCGCAGTGACACTTCATAGGGATCACCAATTATTGTTTGTTTTGAAATTTTTTGAAAAAACAAACAAACAAAACACATTTGTTAAAAAAATACAAAATGAAAGGTACACTATAACTTTTGGTCCTCCAGGGGTAAAAGAACTGCATGCATTTGGCGAAAGAACATTGTTTTGGTTGTGCTTTGACTCTGCGTGACTCTGTGGATAAGTATTGTTCTTTAGGCCCTCTAGGCCCTCAGAGAGGGTCTAAACTATTGTAAAAAAAAAAAAAAAAAAAAAAAAAAAAAAAAATATATATATATATATATATATATATATATAATTTACAAACTTTTAATTAATAGTTTAAAAAGTAAAAACGTTTTTGATAAAAAGTCATCAGTTTTTTAGGAATCAATTTGACAGTCTTTTTGAGGAAATAACCTTTTCACATCTGCCTATTCAGTTTGTGTTGTGCTGTATAGACATCCATTTTCTCCATATTAGGATTTTCTCAATCTGCAAGTCTCTTTTATGTACTATTCACCAGAGAGGTCTTTGACCTGGAAAAATGATGAAGACCCCTGCTATAAATGCAGTACTGTAAAAAACAAAACAAAACAAAAAAACATGATAAGCAGTAGGCTATTCCTAAATATTACTAATTGAATGTTGCATAAGTAAACACTATATTGTAAGTACAATATTGCCACATTCCCATATTTTTCCCTGTTATTTGATAATTTCCACGCTAATGTTACTTAATTGGCTCTATATGAGAAAAATGGAGAAAAACCTTGTCAAACCTTGTGCATCTGAGGATAAAGAAATTCATGTTCAGTGACTTCATCCCTAGTCACTGGTCCAAACAAAGTCCAAACAGTGAGCATGGCAGTGCATATTCTCTATGGAAGTCATTAGCACCTATTACTCAGTTAAACTAAGTTCTTTCTCTTTGTCTGCCTTATTTAGTCCTATTCTTTCATGTGTACCTGTCTTTTTAGCCTTAGTATAGCAGCGTAGGCCCCTCTTCCTCATGCTGTGCCACACTGTGCATATAAAAGAGTGAACTTAACAGGGGAACCTGTTTAATTCCTGCACATTAGGCTCCAGTCCATTCAGGCAACAAACATCACATGAGATCCTCACTCTTCTCATCTTAACGGGATAGTTCACCCAAAAATGAAAATTCTGTCATTAATTACTTACCTTCATGTCGCTCCAAACCCGTAAGACTTGTTCATGTTCGGAACACAAATGAAGACCTTTTTGATGAAATCTGAGAGCTTTTTTGTCCCTTCATAGACAGCTACGCAACTACCACTTTGATGCTTCAAAAAGTTCATAAAGAGATCATAAAACTAATCCATATGAATTAAGTGGTATAGTTCAAATTTTCTGAAGAGACTCATCACTTTATATGATTAACAGATTTAATTTTAACAGATTTACCACAACTGATGTGTGAGTTGATGAATGTTTATATTTGAATAAAAGCCTAAATTCAGTTTGTTCATCATATAAAGCGATTGTTTCTCTACAGAAAATTTAGACTAAACCGCTCAATTCATATGGATTAGTTTTACAATCTCTTTATGAACGTTTTGAAGTGTTAAAATGGTAGTTGCACAGCTGTCTATCGAGGGACAGAAAGCTTGCAGATTTAATCAAAAAGCTCTTCATTTGTGTTCCGAAGATGAATGAAAGTCTTACTGGTTTGGAACAACATGAGGGTGAGTAATTAATGACAGAATTTTCATTTTTGGGTGAACTAACCCTTTAGGGGTGTGATCTGTCTTTCATTCATCATTCGTCTTTTACGCGTTCTCTCTCAGAAACTTGTCCAACTCTATCATTCTGAAAGGTTTAGCCAGCGATCTGATGGACGACTGGTTGACCTCGCAGTGGGGAAGAGGAGAAGATAGGAAGTGAGTCCGGTTAGGAGGGCAGCACTACCCCGCCGAGTTCAGGCTCAATCCTATTAGCCTTGCTGCCTCCGTCACAATCCATTTCTCTTTTTTTTCCCTCTCATTTTTCACTCCACTCACTCTGAAACACAAAGTGCTGCTTTGAAGGGTCATTAAGGTGTACAGAAAGTGGAAAGACTGGAAAATAGAGGAAAGAAGGAAGTTTAGCACAATGGAAACTGAATAAAGAGTTCATGGAGGATTTTCTCAGTGATGTGATATGTTGTTATTGAACTTGTCAAACTAAAAAGGGGGAGATGTTGATGTCTTTTTGTAACATTTTTATGTGAAAATGTGATAAATTGACTGACTGAATGTTACTGCATTACTTTAACAGGTGATCCTCTCAAGTGCATAATTCACTCTCTCACTCTCAAAATGGTTAGTGTTTTTCAATTTCTTCAATGATAAAGAAGACAACATGAAAAATTCCCATTAAAGAATACATAAAATAACACCACAAGCTATTAAACAAGAAATGTTCTAGAAAGACTATGATTGTTTCAAATAATTGTTTCAAGTAAACTGCTAACTTTGCCAAACAAATCCGAATAATCAGATAAACACACAACATAAATATAACATTACAACTGGCATCTGCACAAAATAACGCAAACATGCAGTTTTGTTAACTAAAACTATTAAAACTATAGTTTATTAAAATAAAGCTGAAACAAAATAAATATATTAAATTAAAAACAATATTTTATTAAATTGTATTAGAATTGTTGCCTTGACAATAACTGAAACAAAATTAAGCTGAAGTTGTAAAATGACTAAAGCTGAAGTAAAAATAAAGCTTAATAAAAAATGTTTTAAACTAATAAAAATTACAAGCATATAACAAAATTATTAAAACATACTGAAATTAAAATGAAAACTGAAAACATAAGATATAATACATAATACTAAAACATGGACAATAAATAAAATAATTCCAAAAATTGAATAAAATTATTTAAAAAAAATTTGTTTTTGTTTATTAAAATAAGATGTCATTTTACACAAAATAAAATTTTCTAAAATTAATGAATATGACATGATGAAATAATGACTAAATCTAAAAGGTATTTTTTTGTCATAAGGTACAGTCATAAAAAAAACAAAAAACAAAAAAAAAGAACTGTAAAAATGAACACTGATTTCACTTGCCAATACCTGTCAAATTAAATCAGCAGTTAGAACTGGATAAATGGATAGAATGAAAGGATGAATCCAGATGTTTAATTGGTCAGTTGAAACAGCAGGTCCCCTGTAGGACACAAGGGTTTGGCAACTGCTCAGAGCTACAGATGGACAGCTAATTACACTTTCTAGAATAACTGTGGCCTCAGTGTAAGAACTCAGGTGGGATAACATACAGTTCCCAAAAAGACTCATAATGAGCTTTCAACCTAGACAGAACAGAGTTCAACTGCCTTGATTTATTTTTGAATTGAATCTACAAGAGGGAGAAATTAGAAACATGAGTGTAAAAACATCTTGTCGAGTGCTCCCAGAGGTGGATGAAGGACAAAGAACATTCATTTTCATGTTGTTGCGACATGTCAACCACAACAGGCTCCAAAGTGCTATTTTAAAAAGCTCCACTCAGGAGCTGGAGGGAAATACAAGGATTCCCGAAGGTGACGGGACTTTTGTTCAGAATCTCTCTTGCTTAAATGGCAGAGGAAAACCACGAGGAACACTTGGATTACTGGACAGAATCTGTTCAGTTCCCAGACCATTCAAGAGGTCAAGCTCAGAGCCAGTCTCAAGGCCGTGGGTGAGTTCATGCGGAGGTTGTCCATTTAAATCTAGGGACAAGAGATTATTATCTGACCTTTGTTTTTACTTAAATTAGCTATTCCACTTTACACATAAGATGTACCATTGTCTTCTCACTTTCAATCACTTGATTTCAGCTTTCTTTTTTGACTTCTTGCTATTCAGTCATGTTCGCAAACATGTTTCTATCCAACTGTGCAGCCCATCATGTGTACCTGAGGGGGTAACAGATTTCCTGCGTGCAACCTTATCGGACAGTCGTGCTATTCAGCCAGCGCATCCTCTGGCCTCATCCCAAAGAAAGAGAGGGGGGAAAAGGACGGTTTGACATTCCTCTCTTCATCTCCTTTTTCTCTCTGCTCCTCCTTTTCAAAAAAAGAGACTATTTTTGTCTGGGATTCCCTCCAAACCGTACTCAAAGTCAGGTCTCTGGATAGCAAACCTGGGGCTTGAGCTGCAGAAAGTTGATGAGGGAAAGATGGGGTCAGGTGATTCCACATGCAGAATTAAGACTTCACAAGGCTGTTACACATGAAAGGGAAAATAAAAAAGAAACACAGAAGCCTCAAACGTCAACATTTACCACATTTCAACAGAAAAATTATCATAAATGGCTAATTTAACGTACTGGACATGCTTTAGCTACTGGCATCTCAAATTTCTTTTTTATTTAAGATCAGGACATAATGCAAGCTGAATTCAAATTTGAATCTGCCACATGAGCTTGGCTCAATGTGTCTGAAGTATGTGTGCTAATCACTAGGCCAAGATTCAGCAGACTGTATTTGTCCATTTGTATTTGTCCATTTGTGATCTGCTCTCTCTGATGCTCATCTAAAATTTTTACTGATGGATCTAGAAGATGTACAAATGCCCTCATAGGCTTTATATAAGGCTTTTATAATGCCTTATCTGTCATCAAACAGATTTCAGTATCAATTGTTAAATAATATTTCAAAGTGTTTAAATTCAGTACAACCAAATAGTTGTATGTATATATTGTAGTTGTACCACTTGACATGACAGTGTCAGGTACCTACCCATACTTGAAATTAACAGTTTTTACCAGTATTTAAGAGAGATATCTAAACCTTTTCACTATGCCACAAGGATCATTTAGGATCCATTAGATGAAATTGCTACATTAAAAAAAAAAATGATACAAATTGCTGTTTTTCAATTATCTCAACAGCTTTAGAACGACTGATATTTATAAAATTATTATATTTATAAAATTTGTTTATATTAAAGGTTTCAAACCTAAAATGATGCCCTAGTATTTAGTTTTTTTATTATTAATACACCATTTTAAATAGTTTTCTTAGTCTGTTCATTTGTATGGACATTTGCACCACCTGACATTTTGGGGGTTTAATATAACAAAACATAAAATAATATGTATTATTTAAATGTACTAAAAATGAATTCAAACTAAATAGGTTTTATAGAATAGAGTGATATATGTCATGAATTTATCAAATCATTTTAAAAGGAAATAATGGACCTGAACACAAAAATATGCATGTCATGCCATTGACCCATATATATACAGTATATACACACTGCTCAAAAAAATTAAAGGAATACTTTGAAAACACATCAGATCTCAATGGGGAAAAATATCATGCTGGATATCTATACTGATATGGACTGGGTAATGTTTTAGGAATGAAAGGATGCCACATCGTTTGATGGAAATGAAAATTATCAACCTACAGAGGACTGAATTCAAAGACACCCCGAAAATCAAAGTGAAAAAATTATGCAGCAGGCTAGTCCATTTTGCTGAAATTTCATTGCAGCAACTCAAAATGGTACTCAGTAGTTTGTATAGCCCCCACGTGCTTGTATGCATGTCTCCTAATGAGACGACGAATGGTCTCCTGGGGTATTTCCTCTTAGATCTGGAACAGGGCATCACTGAGCTCCTGGACAGTCTGAGGTGCAACCTGGCGTCGTCGGATGGACCGAAACATAATGTCCCAGAGGTGTTCTGTTGGATTTAGGTCAGGCGAGCGTGGGGGCCATTCAGTGGTATCAATTCCTTCATCCTCCAGGAACTGCCTGCCTACTCTTGCCACAATAGGCCGGACATTGTCGTGCACCAGGAGGAACCCAGGACCCACTGCACCAGCGTAGGGTCTGACAATGGGTCCAAGGATTTCATCCCGATACCTAATGGCAGTCAGGGTGCCATTGTCTAGCCTGTAGAGGTCTGTGCGTCCTTCCATGGATATGCCTCCCCAGACCATCACTGACCCACCACAAAACCGGTCATGCTGAATGATGATACTGGCAGCATAACGCTCTCCACGGCTTCTCCAGACCCTTTCACGTCTGTCACATGCTCAGGGTAAACCTGCTCTCATCTGTGAAAAGTACAGGGCACCAGTGGCGGAACTGCCAATTCTGGTGTTTAATGGCAAATGCCAATTGAGCTCCACGGTGCCGGGCAGTGAGCCCACTAGAGGACGTCGGGTCCTCAGGCCACCCTCATGAAGTCTGTTTCTGATTGTTTGGTCAGAGACATTCACACCAGTGGCCTGCTGGAGGTCATTTTGTAGGGCTCTGGCAGTGCTCATCCTGTTGCTCCTTGCACAAAGGAGCAGATACCGGTCCTGCTGATGGGTTAAGGACCTTCTACGGCCCTGTCCAGCTCTCCTAGAGTAACTGCCTGTCTCCTGGAATCTCCTCCATGCTCTTGAGACTGTGCTGGAAGACACAGCAAACCTTCTGGCAATGGTACGTATTGATGTGCCATCCTGGAGGAGTTGGACCTCCTGTGCAACCTCTGTAGGGTCCAGGTATCGCCTCATGCTACCAGTAGTGACACTGACCCTAGCCAAATGCAAAACTAGTGAAAAACAGTCAGAAAAGATGAATAGGGGAAAAAAATGTCAGTGGCCTCCACCTGTAAAACCATTCCTGTTTTGGAGGTCGTCTCATTGTTGCCCATCTAGTCCACCAAAGCAGCTGAAACTGATTAACAACCCCCTCTGCTATTTAACTGATCATATATATATATATATATATATTGTGATAGAAATATGTCAACATGAAATGTTCAGAAAATGCAGACAAAGGATGCTCAGGTCAAATGATTAAATGACCAGTCATATGATTAGCTTAGATCATTACAAACCAATCACCAGAACAAATAACAGTGAAGAAGACATTGATTTTTACTCAACTGTAAGACTTAAATGTGCATGTATCTTTCTATTCATAGAGACTCACTCTGTTGTTGTGACGAGTGACCTCCCGGCCGTAAATAAAACTTCATTTCTGCAAAGAGCAACTTGGAAGTCGTGTCAGGTATATGCTGCGCAGCTAAGGAATAGAAGTACTAAAGATTCTACACTCAAAAGACCACAGCAGAGACAATGATAGTTTTGGAAGATTATAGAGTCGCCCTCGGGGTCAGGCTGTAATACTCAGAGTTGGTATTAATGATCCTGTGTCGGACCAGCGTACACCTGAGAAGGATGGTGAGGGTGTATAGATGCTAAAGACCTGTGTGCTCATGTGTGATTGAGGTAGTGATAGTAGCTTCTTGGCGGGACGCTGTCACCTTACTTCGGGAGGGGAATTACCACGAAGTATTAGAAGTATTCGAGAAGGGAATTACCTCGAGACACTGTAGTATTATATTGTATTATATTCGGGATGGGAATTACCTCAAAGGTACTGTTGTACTGTATTGGTACTGTAGTATTGTATTGTATTATATTGACAACTGGAGGATGTTTGAATTGTCAGTGGTGTCAGATTAGTATTGGGAATTTCCACAACAATATATATATATATATATATAATTTATATATAAGCAATATCACATATATCACAAATATCACAGCTGTACGATAATGGCTGTATATCAGCACGGCTGTGATATGGCTGTGATTCGGCCGTAAGGAATCACAGCGTGCTGACATACAGCCATATCGCACGGCTACTCATGTAATATTGCGTTTATACAACAGTTTGACAGCACAAGTGTGTAAATAAATAAGAACAACAATGGAGTGTCTTTAAAAACCCTGATTTGTGAGTACTTCCTTCCGCCGTGGATTCAAATCTCAAGTTGACAGTTTAACAACTGAGCCCAAGCCTCTGTTTCTAATTCTAAAATGTCACTTTAGATCTAGTAACAAAGGAACGTTGAGTCGCCTTGTTGAAACTCACTGTAATATGTAGAGTATTATGAGAGAGATCGCCTGAGCGATTGTATTACCTGCATCTAGCTGATATTCTTCAGGTCAGTCTTATATATTCTTATATAATCTTCTATATTCATAATCACAAAATCAGTTTGAATGTCCGCTGAGGAAAGCGATATCTTTTGTCTTTGTCCTTTTAATATTTAAGTCATTCCCATGACAGCGCTAGTCAATGGTTTTGTCAGTTGCGTCACGCAAAGTGTTTAAAGTAAAAACAACATTCTTGTTTCCTTGTTTCAGTCCATTTCAATATCTTTGAATAGTGGCTGACTGATTCATAAAGACAGTCTTTGCTGCCATCTCATGGCAAATACGGCATGTTATTTAAATAAAAAATTATTTATCAAACAGTAATATTTTAATGAACAACAATAGCCATTATTACAGTATAAAAAGTAAAATAGGAAATAAACACAAGCAAACAGTTCAGTCAAATGTACAAAAGCAGCGCTCTAGTTAGTACAGGATTTAATTTCAATGTAAATATAAAGTTATGAAACTTAATATAGCTCTTAAGCCAAATTTGTTAGCTCTGGAACAAGTAATAAATTAATAAGACCAAAGATTGCTCATTTTATTTACCCAAAATGAATTATATCTCATTTAACCACTATAAGAGCCAGCAGCAAATCCTCGAAGCACTGGCTGAGATAAAGCTGTTCTCAGTAGGTACACGAGCACTGAGTGGCCGCTGACAGCCTGGAGCTCGTATATACTGTATATATAAATACACTAATCAGGCATAACATTATGACCACCTTCCTAATATTGTGTTGGTCCTACTTTTGCTGTCAGCCCTGACCCGTCGAGGCATGGACTCCAGTAGACCCCTGAAGGTGTGCTGTGGTATCTGGCACCAAGATGTTAGCAGGAGATCCCTTAAGTCCTGTAAGTTGCATGGTGGGGCCTCCATGGATCGGACTTGTTTGTTCAGCACATCCCATAGATACTCAATTGGATTGAGATCTGGGGAATTTGGAGGCCAAGTCAACACCTCAAACTCATTGTTGTGCTCCTCAAACCATTCTTAAACCATTTTTGCTTTGTGGCAGGGTGCATTATCGTGCTGAAAGAGGCCATATCCACCAGGCAATAGCATTTCCATGAAAGGGTGTACATGGTCTGCAACAATGCTTAGGTAGGTGGTACATGTCAAAGTAACATCCACATGGATGGCAGGACCCAAGGTTTCCCAGCAGAACATAACCCAAATCATCACACTGCCTCCACCGGCTTGCCTTCTTCCCATAGTGCATCCCGGTGCCATGTTTTCCACAGGTAAGCAAAGCACACGTACCCGTCCACGTGATGTAAAAGAAAACATGATTCATCAGACAAGGCCACCTTCTTCCACTGCTCCGTGGTTCAGTTCTGATGCTCACGTGCCCACTGTTGGTGCTTTTGCCAGTAGACAGGGGTCAGCATGGGAACCCTGACTGGTCTGCAGCTATGCTGCCCCATGCGCAACAAACTGTGATGCACTGTGTTTTCTGACACCTTTCTATCAGAACCAGCATTAACTTCTTGAGCAATTTGAACTACAGTACCTCATCTGTTGGATCAGACCACACAGGCCAGCCTTTGCTCCCCAAGTGCATCAGTGAGCCTTGGCCGGCCATGACCCTGTTGCTGGTTCACCACTGTTCCTTCCCCGGACCACTTTTGATAGACACTGACCACTTCAGACGGGGAACACCCCACAAGAGCTGCAGTTTTGGAGACGCTCTGACCCAGTCGTCTAGCCATCACAATTTGATTTAAATCCTTTTTCCTGCTTCTAACACATCATCTTTGAGGACAAAATGTTTGCTTGCTGCCTAATATATCCCACCCACTAACAGGTGTAGTGAGGTTTGGAGCAAAGGTTGGAGCAAAACTCTGCAGGACTGTGGCTTTCCAGGACCGATGTTTGCCACCCCTGGTCTAGAACATAGGATTTCCTTGACCATATAAGATGGGTTTCCATCAATTTCTAGTGGTGGTGGTAGTAGTTCTGTATAGGTTGCAGGGTAAGCGGGCTTGGAACATAGCTGAGATTCTGTAAGAAGCAGGGAGTCGGAGACCATATGCGACAGGGTTTATCCTTTTGATGATTTTGAATGGGCCAATGAATTTAGGACTTGCAGGGAAGGCAAAGCTTGAGATCTCTGGTAGAAAGCCAGACCATTTGACCAGGTTGAAATGACGGGGCAGCTTGTCGCCTGTGATAAGCTTTGATCCGTTATCGTCGGATAGCTCGTTGAAGTCTTACATGCGCAGCGTCCCAAATCTCTTTGCTGTGTCTTAACCAGTTGTCCACTGCCAGAACATCAGATGGTTCTCCAGTACAGAAAAACAATGGAGTTCAGTAACCTAATATAACGGTTAAGCCGGTGGAGGAATGAATGAGTGAGTGAATTCTGTGCATATTCTGCCCATGGTAGGAATTTGTTCCATTGGTTCTGTGATCTATGTCAATACGAACGTAAGAATCTGCCAATTTCTTGATTAAGTCTTTCTACCTGTCCATTGGATTGAGGGTGGTAACCCGAAGTTAAACTTATTTAAATTTTGACAGAAAGCTTTCCATACTCTGGAAGTAAATTGGGGTCCCCTGTCTGAGACAATTTCTTCAGGTTGGCCAAATATTCTGAAAACATGGTTGAAGATTTTCTAAGCAGTGTCAGTAGTTCTGGGCAGTCCTTTAAGGGGCACCAATGTGAAAAGAGTAGTATGTCCAAATCCTCAGTATTCATAAAACTGTAGGAGGGAAATCCCCGGATGACTACTGCTTCCGTCCAGATTCTGAAGCACTCATCGATGGATACTTTTCTATTCCAGCCTTCCCTGGAGGCCACAGGAGAGGATACATCATAATCGAACATGAAGGAGAACAGCGATGCGGGTGTTTTCAAATGTGAGTATTACAAACCAAAAACATTGTTCCTTGTGTTAAAATCGCATTTGTTGAACTACTGTAAACTGTTGAATTGTTGAAGGTGAAAAGACACTAGATAGTACAGTATATTTGTGATTTTGCTGTAAAAACACGTTTTATTATATGCAAACGTACGTCACCAAAGTGGATTTGCACACATTCTAAACCATATACATTTTAAAGATGCTTACTAAATGTCTATTTAACATCTGACAGGAAAATCTTTGATAAGTATTGCAGATGAGCACATCACAACATGAAATAGTCATCTGAGTGATGTCCCTTACGCAAAGAAAATATAATTCCTAAAATTTGAATGATCAATTTATTAAATGATTTAACGGTATATTAAAAAATATACAGAATAATATATTGTGTAAATGTATTACAATGTATTGAATAATACATAAGGAATTGCCACATTCATATATTGAAACATATATGACAATGTATTTACTTGCTTATCATAACGTTTCTAATGTTATATTCAATAATACACTTCATAGCATATAGATGATCTGATAAGATATGGTACTGCATGTGTATAAATATATTGAACATATATTTACTCATGCAGTACATACACACATATATAGAAATATATAATTTAAGATTTCTGATATTTCTTAATTTACATTATATATGTTTCATATTTTCATATATAGCTATTTAACAATAGCACAAGCACACCTGCATATACTAAAGTATTTAGCAAAGAGACTCTCATTGTGCTGAAGAACGCACAGCCATTACTTTTTAAATAGAGTAATATATAGTCTTAATGGTGTTCTGCCAATCGTCAACCTAACCACAGGCTCTACTCTTCAGCACAATGGTAACCCCAAAAAACTCAAGACATACCAGAAAACATTTTCAATTACAAAATAATAGAACATTAAACATTAACAGATCTATATTAATATTGAGGAAAAACACATGAAGTGACACTTAATTTTAACATTTACTTTAACAGTCATAAGCAAAGCATGCTTGGAACTAGAAATCTGCTGTCACAGAAAACTTATTCCGTGAATGTGTGTATATATGTGTGTACATACATTCACATTTATATGGGAACATATATTTGCAATATATGTACACAATAAAGGATAAAACGGTAACACTTTACAGACTGGTGCAGATTGGTGTGAGCACTAAGGATGGGCACAGCAGCATCCTGGAAATGGTACAATGCCATAGACAAGGCAATTGGGGGCAGACCCTCCATCACTCCACCTGCCCTTACTAAGCCTTTAAGCCCCCCAAATAGAAATGGTATGAAATGTATGTATGCATTTATATTATAGTAGTAGTTTGAAGAAATAAACTTCAAGAAATAATCAGCTTTATTGAGCATTTGTGCCCAAGACACTTTCAAAAAAGGATTTACAAAAATCACATTTACATTTATACATTTGGCAGACAGTTTTATCCAAAGTGACTTATGGTGCACTTATTACAGGGACAATCCCCCTGGAGCAACCTAGAGTAAAGGTGGCTTGCTCAACGACACACTGGTGGTGGCAGGTGTGGAGATCCTTCTGCTTATCAGTTCAGTGGTCTAGCCCACTGCACCACAAAAGTAACAAAGCTATAACAAAAATTAGCATGTTATTGTAAAAATATGAAATGAAATTTGGCAAGATATGAAATGGTGACAACATGAATTGTAAGACGTTTTAATCTGTTTAAATGTTTTACAGGTAGTCATGCTCATGGAGAGCAGGCACACAAATGTTTGGAGCAGACACGTTCTTCCACACTTGCTTCAAGGTGGTGGGGTTTCTGGGAGGCTGACAACATGGTCTTCCTCATCCTCTGGCTCAACAATATCCCCATTGAGAAGAGCGAGATTGTGGAGCTGGAACCTCAAGCTATTTGCTGAAGGTTTAATTTGGATATGACAGACGTCTATTGCACCAACTGCTCTGCTGAAATCTGGTGACCCAGCCAGCTGTGCAAATCCTGCTCCCACTGCCTCCAGGTCATCTCTGGTTGGAAAGCAAATCACACAAAATTCACACGATTTCACAATGTCATGCACAGCGGATTTCGAAGATCTGTGACACCACCCTGAAGGATGCTGCATGGGCCAATAGTGGAACACAAGCACCTTGATGTCCCTTTCCCATCCATGGTCAGATTCCAGTCTGACTGCAGCAATAAGGGACATGATGGACGGCAAAGACAGGTGAAAGGTGGGCATGGTGGTCAGCTGCTTCATCAAAATAAAGCCACAGAATTGGCACAGCTGTGTTGAGATGTCAGCAGGATGTGCAGTTCACTGCCTGTAAGTGTGTGATAGTTTATTAGAACAATACATTTGAATAAAGCTTTGTTTCATGAGTTGTTGACTTGTATATGTATTTATTTATTTATTTATTTATTGTGATTGTCACTTTTATTCATTCATTTACAATTTTTTTTTAATGTTTCCTATTATTTTCAGTAAATAAAGTATAATAATTTCATTAATTCATTGCTTGACTAAAAATTGATGTATTCTCATCAGCTGCATTTTTCTAGTGTGTATTCATGCATAGCTATGTCATATGACAATACAATTAAATTACATTTAGCTTGTTTTACTTAAATATAAAATTTTCAGTAAGAAAATATATAATTAAGTATTGGTCTGCATTTATCATTATTGTTGTACATAAGTGTTGGGGTGGGCTAGCAATGCAATTCATTCTGGGGTCATCTTAATTTTTATGTAGTGAAACTTATATTTTTCAAGCATAAAATCAGTCTTCTCCAAAGGCGAGATCTTCGAGCAGCTGCCCGATGTCTCCTTTGTGCAGACATCCCAAATATTTCAAACGCTGAGGAAAACCATACTAGGTAGGATTGTCCAGATTATCCACATGATAACGTCAACATGGCGGTAGATGTCCAGATCGCATTCATACTACACGCATTCAGGCTATAAAGTATGTACTTTTTTAGCACTCGCTATGTAAGTACTTACTGAAATTAAGTACCTACTCAGTGAGTATGCAGTTTCGGATGCAGCCATAGTGATTTATGAAGTCTTTCAGGATTTCATTCATAAACGATTGGAAGATGGCGGGTGAGTTGGACAGGCCATATGGCAAAACCCGGTATTCAAAGTGGCCTGTGTGTGTGATGAATGCTGTTTTCCACTCGTCGCTAGGGCGGATGCGGATAAGGTTATAGGTGTAACGACTGGACAGATCAAACACACCATTGTTCTACTTAATCTTCACAACCCCTCACCCAGGCAGACTCCGTGATGTCTGGTTTCCCCACTTAGAATTATAACCCATTTTGCTTTACTCATACACTTTAAAGACACCTGGGACATTGATTGCTCTCAATGAGAGAACAGTACAGGCTACAAGAAACAGACATGCAGTCCCATAGAAATGGAATTCTATTCACTACAGGTGCTGGTCATATAATTAGAATATCATCAAAAAGTTGATTTAATTTACTAATTCCATTCAAAAAGTGAAACTTGTATATTATATTCATTCATTACACACAGACTGATATATTTCAAATGTTTATTTCTTTTAATTTTGATGATTATAACTGACAACTAAGGAAAATCCCAAATTCAGTATCTCAGAAAATTAGAATATTACTTAAGACCAATACAAAGAAAGGATTTTTAGAAATCTTGGCCAACTGAAAAGTATGAACATGAAAAGTATGAGCATGTACAGCACTCAATACTTAGTTGGAGCTCCTTTTGCCTGAATTACTGCAGCAATGCGGCGTGGCATGGAGTCGATCAGTCTGTGGCACTGCTCAGGTGTTATAAGAGCCCAGGTTGCTCTGATAGTGGCCTTCAGCTCTTCTGCATTGTTGGGTCTGGCATATCGCATCTTTCTCTTCACAAGAGGAAGATGCGATATGCCAGGTCAGGCGAGTTTGCTGGCCAATTAAGAACAGGGATACCATGGTCCTTAAACCAGGTACTGGTAGCTTTGGCACTGTGTGCAGGTGCCAAGTCCTGTTGGAAAATGAAATCTGCATCTACATAAAGTTGGTCAGCAGCAGGAAGCATGACATGCTCTAAAACTTCCTGGTATACGGCTGCGTTGACCTTGGACCTCAGAAAACACAGTGGACCAACACCAGCAGATGACATGGCACCCCAAACCATCACTGACTGTGGAAACTTTACACTGGACCTCAAGCAACATGGATTGTGTGCCTCTCCTCTCTTCCTCCAGACTCTGGGACCCTGATTTCCAAAGGAAATGCAAAATTTACTTTCATCAGAGAACATAACTTTGGACCACTCAGCAGCAGTCCAGTCCTTTTTGTCTTTAGCCCAGGCGAGACGCTTCTGATGCTGTCTGTTGTTCAAGAGTGGCTTGACACAAGGAATGCGACAGCTGAAACCCATGTCTTGCATATGTCTGTGCGTAGTGGTTCTTGAAGCACTGACTCCAGCTGCAGTCCACTCTTTGTGAATCTCCCCCACATTTTTGAATGGGTTTTGTTTCACAATCCTCTCCAGGGTGCGGTTATCCCTATTGCTTGTACACTTTTTTCTACCACATCTTTTCCTTCCCTTCGCCTCTCTATTAATGTGCTTGGACACAGAGCTCTGTGAACAGCCAGCCTCTTTTGCAATGACCTTTTGTGTCTTGGCCTCCTTGTGCAAGGTGTCAATGGTCGTCTTTTGGACAACTGTCAAGTCAGCAGTCTTCCCCATGATTGTGTAGCCTACAGAACTAGACTGAGAGAACATTTAAAGGCCTTTGCAGGTGTTTTGAGTTAATTAGCTGATTAGAGTGTGGCACCAGGTGTCTTCAGTATTGAACCTTTTCACAATATTCTAATTTTCTGAGATACTGAATTTGGGATTTTCCTTAGTTATCAGTTATAATCATCAAAATTAAAAGAAATAAACATTTAAAATATATCAGTCTGTGTGTAATGAATGAATATAATATACAAGTTTCACTTTTTGAATGGAATTAGTGAAATAAATCAACTTTTTGATGATATTCTAATTATATGACCAGCACCTGTAATTCATTGACAAATCTGCCTAATGAATTAACATGCATTTCCCCAGGACATTTTGTGTGTTATTACTGTTTGTATATTGTTTTGTTTTTTTCATATTGTGTAGTGTTATGCATGCCCGATGATAGAACTACTAGATAATGTAGCCCCATCTAGATGGTGTCTACTATCAAAATATTCCTTGTTTAATGACTCACGCTTTGGTGGACATCACCTTCTCATAGAATGCAGTGTGTGTTTGTTATATTTATCAGAGTATAAATGGACACAAACTGCCAGCTTAATCCCCTCATGCAAATGAGTTTGCTTTCAAACAAAGGAACTTTCCCACTTGAGAGTTGCACCTTTCTCATTCTCACTGGCGCAGTTGCACTGACAGGCCTCATCAGCAAGCCATGCACAACTTCCTCGACCACAACAGGGTGAAATTAACAGCGCAAGTTTGTCGTAATTCGGACCGAACCATCAAGAATTCCACTTGAGACTGCATATCTGGATGCTCTTCAACAGCTAAGGCAATTGCAAGTATCGTACATTTAAACAGCGATTTAGTATTAAGTGAACCCATTTTTTTAACAAAGGGGCTTTATAGTGAAAAACTGATGGTTATTTCAGCTTGTTAAATGACTCTTCTCATAACTCCATTCCTCTGTTATGCTACGGTTTCATTCACTTCCACTTTCTTATTTACCATGTATGCGTGATTTGTGTGTATGTGTTTGTTAGATTAGTTGTCTTCGTGACTTAGTTAAATAAAACTTTTGTGCACATTCTTGTCTTCTGATCTGCTTATAAACCAATGTCAATTTACCGATTATGATCACAGCTACATGCTAAGAAAGAGTTATTTTTCTGTGGCCACTGTGACACTGTCACATAAAATACATGTTTTACCACTCTATTTATTACAATGATTTTATGTATAATAGAGTTTTAATTGGTTTACATGTTTCTTAGTCCATTTTATTTCTCTTATCTATTTAATGTGTGTATGTCTTTAAATGAGTCTGGGTCTGCCTGTCATGTGACTGATCACATGACAGGAATAAGGAAGTAAGCCAGCATAAAGGAGTCAGTATGGCAAACAAACAGGGTCATTAATGAAAGACCACAAGCTGGATTGCGGAGTTGTTTCATGGACTTACTTTTCCAGCACCCCACATCATCTTCACTTGGATTAACACTTCTGTGGACTTTGTATATACACAGGTGGACACTTTCACATTGGGACTTTCAGCACGTTACTAGGACTCTTAAGGACTGTTTTAGGGTATGGTGCAAATGGACTCCACGCTTTTAAACGGCCTAAGTTTTTCTAGTTTTATTGTGTTGTTTTAAGTTCCATGTGGAAATTGTAAATACACTTTATTTATTCATTTATGTTGTCTGTCTCATCTTTTTAAACACTCATAACATCTCACACAGTATAATCTGACCCCAATTTTAATCAATGTAAAATCGACTGATAGTTACACCACAGAAAATATCCATTCTGGTAGTTGAGTTGATAGACAATCAATACTGAGTGTTCGCTGTATGAACAGATTAATTGATTTTTAAATTAATTCAGCTACATGAAGGTAATTCGATTAACTGATCCAAATATTTATTATTAATTATAGCGAGTTATGATTAATTATTTATATTTCCCTTTTGAGCTAATTTGCTACATAGGCACTCCCTAGGTCAAGTTTGGTAAAAATCTCAAAAGTTCTAGAGCTGCTGGTACAAGGGGGAAAAGGTAAGGGATTTTTTGAGTGATGTTGTTCAAACCTCTATAATCAATGCATGGTCTGAGGCCTCCTTCCTTTTTCTCTACAAAGAAAAACCCTGCTGCAGCGAGGGAGGTGGAGGATAGCTAAGAACGATGGGGTTTCTAGGAGACTGAACGATATAAAACTGTAACTGTTCTTAATCAGTAATCCCACTTGCAGTTGAATGGTAGCAGTGATGACTTGAACTAGACCGTTTCCAATGGGTTTGTCATCAATAGTGGTGGGGGGATGGGGGTTGACAAGGTAACATAGGAATCTTGAGTCTTTCTACTAGACCGGCATCAATGAAGTTGTCAGCAGCTCCTGAGTCAACTAAGTAGGTAGGTAGCGAAGGAGAGGTAGCGAAGGAGAGAAATTGTAAAATAATTGTGATGGGTATCAGTAGAGAGTGATTTTTAATAGGGAGTAAACCATTACTTACCCAGGTCTGCTTTGCTGCTGGTCATGTGAGACGGTTAGGGCAAGTAGCCAGCAAATGATTGTTCTCTCCACAGTAGAAACATAGATTCTCCTGCTGTCTTCATTGGCGTTCCATTGTGGTAAGATGTTAATGGCCGATAACAGGGTTTGTCTTCTTGAGGGGCAGTTTAAGGCATGGTAGTATGTACAGTACATAACATGCGTTATTGCGAAGTAAGTTATCGAGACAGGATTGATAGATAGAAGTTCTAGGCCTTCCTTGCAGGCAAGTTCAGCTTGTAGTTCGAGATTCAATCCTGTGTAATGCTATTTCATGCATTCTGACTTATTTACACTGTTAAAGAGTTGCATTCTCATGCTAAACATGGCCAAAGTTTCAAAACACGAGTTGAACGTATGACGGAGTATTTCTGTGCCAAATACACTACTTCCGGTTTCGGACCGGGTTTCGTAGAGTTTTTCTGAGTATGGCCTGTATGACATCAAAAGAGAGCGGAATTCCTTGTATAGGCACTTCTCCTTGATAAGCGTGCACACACACATCACCCAGAGCAAGAGCAAGAGCACGCCCATCAACGCGTTTCGTTCAGGATATGGAAGCCGAGAGATTGTTCAACAATAGCTGTGTCCCAGTTCAGGGGCTGCACCCTTTGAAAGCTGCGTACATCATCAAGGCAGTCTCATTTAAGAAAAATAAGCGTTAGATTGCAACGTAAGAAAGAAATTACAGTATTTTACACCTCACAATGAATATCAGTCAATTCGGTAATGAATACTTTCTAAACAAGTCCCAGTTCGGCGCTGGATTTGCAGATCGCGGGTGGTGAGTATAGCTGCATCAGATGTCTCATAAAATAAAATGTAAACACCACGAACGTTTTTGCTCCCTTTGTATTTATAATGATGTCGCAGCTAGCAGACGATCTCTACGCAAAAGCTGCGCGTGCTCGTGACTCTTTAGCTCCGCCCACGGCACTGATGGCAGGCACGCCTCCAAGAGCTCGGCTTTTTCCGGAAAGACTCGATTTAGCGTATCTATCTTTTATAAATATGATAAAACTAAAGACTTTTCGGAGATATGAAGGATGCATTATAACTCTAGATGTACTCAAGATTAACATGAGATTGGCAGAAACTGTGTGTGATACCCCCCCCTTTAATATTAAGTGACATAGTCTAAATTTTAGACACAGTATTGTCAATATTGAGTGTTTTTGCTCAAAAATAGTTCCAAACAGAGTCACAGCAGAACGTTTGGGTCTCCGATCAACACAGTGGTGTTTCGTTCTTGAATGATTCAGCGTTTTTTTTTTTTTTTTAATGATTCAATTTCTCCAAAGGTGGACAAATACTATAAACACTAGAAAGGCACCATAAAGACCACATAACATCTGCACTACATTCCAAGCCTTCCGAGTCCATATAAGAGCAACACGTATTTGAACTGATGTTATGGTAGGCTATATAGTTCAGCTTTATTGATATTAAATTGTCCCTGTATGGAAAAGAACTGTGGAAAAATTCTTCAAAATTCTGTTTGCAACTCACCCCAGCATGTGTTACCCTACCCCAGTAGTGGGATTGGTTGTAACAAAGGCACACCATGTATCTAACAATAACTCAAAAGGACTATGATATTCTTGCAGATATTTGAAATGATGAAAATGATGAAAACAAATGTGGGTACTTTTTATAAAATTTTGAACACTCTAGCTCAAAAAATCAGTGAGTTACAGATGCTGAAGCAAAAAGTGTTACAATCATACCTGTTTTCCCCCTAGACCAGGAAAGACTAGACAAATTATAACAAAGTATGCCAGTCATTTATTAATGTTAATGATGAGCACAATATCATTTATATTTCTTCATTGTATTATATTTTTAAATTAGAAAGTGGTGTTTGCTCTGCGCAAAATGAGCCAGTGTGTTATGCAGTATGTGGTGTGTTGTGGACCATGTACCATGGGCCGCTCTGTGCCAGAAAGTTCAGGGCCACTCTCCCGTTCCCCTCTCTCCACCCATGCTTTCCTGTCTGATCTGTCCTATCCAATAAAGGCATAATAAGACCAAAATATTTTAAAAAGACAGTTGACAGCTATAATAATAATAATAATATGTTTATTTTTTATAGCGCCTTTCAGGAACCCAAGGTCGCTTCACAAAATTAATACAATCAATAGACAAACAATAATACAATCAATTGCCAAACAAAATATAACAGACAGTCAGAAGGGAACATTCAGAAAAACAGGAGTTGACAACAAATAACTACAGATAATTAATATGAGAGCTCAAGCAATCAGATGATAAACATCACTTAGCCTATATCAAGAGAGTGGTTGTGTAACATACAAACAGAAAAAAAGGGAGACAGAGAGACAGGAAGGAAAGAGAATTATTTACCGAGCAAAGTAAATAGATGAGTTTTAAGTTGAGACTTAAAAGTCTGAAGAGAGGAGGTAGCACGAAGATTATGGGGCAGCTTATTCCATAGCTTAGGGCCTATAATACTGAAAGCCCTACCACCCACAGTAGAGAGTTTATACTTGGGCACGACAAGCAAGTTATCATTGCTAGATCTGCGGGTCCGGGCAGGAACATAAGTTTGCACTAACTCGATAAGGTATTGAGGTGCGAGGCCATGACAGGCCTTATAAACTAAGACTAAGAGTTTAAATTGGATACGATTGACCACAGGAAGCCAGTGAAGTTGGTAAAGGATGGGAGTGATGTGCACAGATTTTTTGTTATATTTAAGGGCTCAAGCAGCAGAGTTTTGTACCATTTGAAGGCATTTAATTGCTTTGGCAGGTAGGCCGCTATATAAGGAGTTACAATAGTCCAATCTGGAGGTTATAAAAGCATGGATAACAGTTTCTGCATCTCTAGAATTAAGTGAGGGACGTATAGGAACAATGTTTCGCAATTAGTAAAAGTATGATTTAACAATCTGACCAATATGTGAATCAAAACATAGCGTAGAGTCGAACAATACTCCCAAATTCCGCACAGTTGTTGATGGCCTAATCTGGACACCATTGATATCAATAAAAATGTCGTGCTGGGAAAAGCTCTGTGATTTAGGGACAACCAGCAGGATTTCAGTTTTATCAGCATTAAGTTGTAAAAAGTTATCAGACATCCAGGTTTTAAGTTCCTGAGGACAAGAAATAAGAGAAAGGGGTGGACAGACTGAGTTGGGTTTAACTGTAAAATAAATTTGAATATCATCAGCGTAACTATGAAAATTGAGACCATAACGTCTGATGATCTGACCCAGTGGCAGCACATAAATGATAAACAAAAGGGGACCAAGTACAGAACCCTGGGGTACACCACGGGAAATAGTGACGGTACGAGATCTATTCTTACCTATCCTAACAAATTGCTGTCTATCCGATAGATATGAAGTTAACCACTGAAAAGCAGCACCAGCTGCTACAGCTATGTAACAACACTAGGGCAACCAAAGACAATTCACATTGCGTGTAATAAACCTCATCAGACTGCAGTATAAAAATTACTAATAAATTCCTGAAAGTAAACCCCCTGAAAGTTGGTGAATAATACCCATACAGGGAAATACAGGGGTTACAGAGTTTTTTCCGCATTGATGCTTTTTGGTATCACTTCTCTTCGGCCTCTCTTTGTGTGGTCGGTTTTGAATGCATCAACCTTTCAGTGAACCTACAGAGTCGCACCTCAGTTTCCCATGTTCAGCAAAGTGTATCACACACACACCATCTCCATCTCTTGTCCTTCTGATACGTGTATGTGTGTGTGTCTTTCTCTAATGTGAGGGAAAAGTAAAAGAAACGTCACCACCAAGAATCCGATAGAGCCGTACAAAAGGAAAATTGAGGGACAGATAGAAGACAGGAGAGAGATACAGGGCGTAGAGTCAGGGGAGAGGGAGAGAAAAGAAAGTGAGGACTCAAAAGCATGAGGGTCAGAGAGATAGACAGAAAGAAAGACAGGAGAGATGAATGAACAGTAGAAAGGCGTCTGGGGTCTCAGCGGCCTTGAGTAGCTCTCTGTCTCCGAGCCCAATTAAGGGCACAAAGATAAACCGGTGTCTCTTTTGTAGAAAAAGAGGGAGGGCGAAAGAAGGGGGAGAGAAGAAGAAGAGGAAGGATCTTTTTACAGTCTGGAGACAGTTTTTATCTGCTAACTACCCCACTTTCTAAAACAGCCCCATTTGCTGTTGGCCTCCCCTTCCATTCAGCGTCTTTCTCTCTCTTTCACTTTTTGGGCCAGAGTGTTTGTCTCCGCATGCCCGCTGTCCTCTCGCTGGCTCTGGTTACTCTTTAAAGGGCAATGGGAGAGAAAGGAAGAACACGGTTGCAAGAGCTTAGAGGATAATACAACCACTTAAACCCGTGAATGAAAGAGAAAGATGTGCACAGGAGACACAGTGACCTCTGACCCTGCTTCTTTCACTCATTTCTTCCACAATCAACTTTGTCTTTTGAACCATGCATTCACATTTTGCCCAAACAAATTATTCAGTGCGATAAATTCTGATGTTTATCTTCTTTTATTTCCAATTATTAATGCGATTTCAGTTATCTGTATACCATAAATGGCTCAAGATAAATGACACCACAATTAAACTCTTTCTCTTCAGTGTGATGAACAAGCTGATGATCATGTGAGGGACAAAACACATAGTAAGCAATGTACCAGATTGAGGAATTACATCTAGGCCTATATTTATGAAAACAATGGACATGACAGAAGCACAAAAGACGGCATTAGCGCCATCTCATGGTATTGAGGGGGAACAAAGGTGAACTGAAGGAAATACAGCAGCATGGAGAGAAGGTGTCCTTTGAGAACAGTAAATAAGAAAGAGAGCTCGCATTTAATTTTCTTTTGGAAAATCAGTCAGAAAGTGTGTATCATTTCTAGATACTTGATGCCAAAAATGAGTATGAAAGGCATATTCTTAATTTATACTATTTTATTTAAACATTAAGAGTAACTAGGTACACTACAAACATGCCGTACAACACTGGGTATCTCTACATTTCTAAACAATAGCTTTTCTGCTTTCAAAACTATTTACAGGCTTGGTTTAATGGCAGTTACACTCATTTATCATACTTGAGCAGATATATTCAGTGGTCAAATTGAGGTTTATGTTTATATCCATGCTTTACTGGGTGTAATTTGTACTGTTTTAGAGGTGTATGTGTGTTGAAAAAATGTGTGGCGCCTTGTAAAGGCTAATGAAAGTCAATTAAAACATTCAGTTTGATTACATCTAAGCTGTAAAGTTTATGGGGTGGCCACTGGACAAACTGGCTAAGTAATATAACGCACCAGAGAACGGCACTATAATACAACCGCACTGGAAATACAGCAACAGATGACATTACATTTTTGCACAGACGATATTTACATATAAACTGCCTACATATATAAAATACATGAAAGAAAGCAACAGTGTTGGTAAGTCTACATTACTAGTCAGATTACTTTGTACTAGCAAGTTGTTTTTGAAGTAACAAAGAATGTAACAAGTTTAGTAACAAAACTATCTTCAAATATATTTTTAAACAGTTCAAAATATACAAAAATATTGCTATTATAGATTTTAAAATATATTTAGATAAATATAATTTCAATACATTTTAGTTTTCTCATATATTATATGCATTTGTATATATTTTCAATCAAAAATTATTTATATAGTCCCCAATATATATATATAAAAAAAAACATTTTGCACTTTCTAAAAAAGTAAGTAAAAAGTAAGAGATGTTTTGTTGCTCCTTTCAAGTATATTTTGCAATAACAAAATATATTTTCAATTAAAAAAAAAAAAATCCTTAAGTCATGCTGTTTATATATATATAGGTTAAAAAAACTCCCCCTGCACAACAATGTATGCAACAAAACTAGATTGCTATAATGTTGTTGCATTCAGACCATTAAGCCAATAAGCCAATAAGCAAAGCACAGCACTATCATTCTGGAGGATATAGAGAGCCTCAGCCAACTGCCGGTGAGAAGTAGTGCAAACATTCTAGACAGACACAAGACAAAAGTGCAGATGTAAGCATATGAAACATTACTGCGCCGATAAAAATAACACATCCACACGTGGTCTGAGTTCAGTCAAAGCTACGGAGTAGATGTTTAGGAGGGTGGCATTCTTTGTAGTCACCCAACATGAAATTAAAACAACATTATGTTCTTACCACACAAGAATTTTTATGCTCACCCATAAAAGAGGTCAATAAAAGAGATGCCTAATGATTCCTGCACACAAAAACACACACAAACTTACTCATGTGTACAACAAAAATCCTGTATATCTTTAAACATACAAACAAATATACACACTCTAGATATACTAACTGATCTCAATTCTTGAGCAATGCTTGGGATAAAACCTTTGGAAAAGTGATGGTAATGTGAATTAATCTTCAATATTGAGTTTAACTGTTCAGATGAAGGTCTAATAAGCAGGTACATTAGAGGTATAGGGTGGCTCTAATGATGTGTGTGTTTGAGCACATAGGTGTATTAATAAAGCTGAATAAAGTGACTCATTAATTCTCTCTACACTTGCTTGTTCATTAATTCGTTCATACCTTCCTTCATTTGGTTGTTCACACATTGGTTCCAGGTGTGAGAGGCAGGGTTGAATGTGGGCTAAAGTATGAGAATGTACTTAGTCAAGAATGTGTCTGCATATGTACATGTGTGTAAGAGTCAAATAAATACCATACACTGCGGGGGCCGGTTTTTGTGGGTACCAGGGTGTTTTTTAGCCCAAGAAAAGGCGTCTGTACTGAGCTTAATTGCCCCTCACGCCCTGAGGGAACCTAGCATCCAATGTGGACGTAGTTTGGGGGTCTGGAGGGGGGTGTACAGTGTGGAGACACAGAGGGTGGTACTTCCGTTGGCCCCTGTAGTCCACCAGAGGGGGATCAGTGTGGGATGTCTGTTCGGGCATTGGGCCCCTGCTTTTGAATACCCCACTGCTACATAGCCTAAGGGTTCAGCGACACCTGGCTAGTGAAGAGAAATATATACAGTTATTCTGGTGTACACACAAGAAATCTGCTATAGATGCTGTTCAGACTGACTCAGGTACTTTGTCTCTTACCATGTGCTCACACACTACACCTCACACAACATATAATCAAAACAACGCTGATAAAACATGGATGGAAATCGTAAAGAGTTCAATGATTACAAATCCGGTTCTTAATTCCAATCCCTCTTAATGATTCTTTTGGTACTTTTAAGGAAAAATTATTTGGAGTTATTTAGAGAAAAAAAAAATTCAATTCCATTGTATTTATTATGAATGTGCTCACAACGTACCCCAACCGTACCCCTTTTTCTGACAATGTAGTAAGGGATAATCCGTGGCTAGCTGTGCATTAAATGATTTTAATGCATGACATGGAGGCAAAGAACCACCCGACACGAAGCAGAGCAGAGTGCATTCATTTTGATTAATGCACAGCTAGCCGTCAATTATCCCGCTTATACCATGGTCATTTGCAAGCACTGAAAATTTAAAACTGTTGATTTTTACAGTACTAAATTTGAATAAAAGGGTTAAAATGATGGTTATTTTCATCAGCTACGACTTGTTAGATCTAGCATTCTGTTCCCTTTAAATCGGACACAGAGATAGTAGTGCAGCAAGGTTACATTTATCTAACTGCATTGTAACTGCATCTGTAGCATCTCTCTACTAGCAATTAAGCTGTGAGTTGAATTACTTCAATAACATCACCACCTCCTTGTGATTCAGTAGCAAAGAGGTCACAAAGATGTAGCGGGGTGGGGTCGAAGAAAAACTTTTAATTTGAACGTGTATAAAATACTCACCTAATAGCACCACCTACCAGCGACATGATATGACAAATTAACAGCTGATTGGAAATAGTCACATGGGCTTGGCAATTTTCTCATTCATTATCTCTCATTGGATTGTCAAAACTGGAAAGCCACACAATTTAGGTGAGACTTGAAAAAAATACTATAGTAATTTATAGTAAATACTACAGTATAGTGTTTTTGAACCATACTATAGTAAAGTACTTTAATTAATTTGTTGTGGTAATTCTATAGTTGTTGTGGTAATATAACAGCTATAGTAATATAAACAATTTACTGTACCCAATACTGTACTGAGTTTTCTACAACTATTATACTACAATACACTACAGTTTACTGTAGTAAAAACTAAAGTATACTACAGTATTTATTACAGTTTATTTGTTCTACAGTTAATTCTACAGTATGCTGTAGCATTCATTAACAAAGTGTTGTAAATACTATAATATATACAGTATACTACAGTTTAATATAGTATGGTTCAAAAACACAATAGTATTTACTATAAATTACTATACAATTAGCATTGATTTCAGTCTCTTATGATACAGTGACTAATTGTATTGGGTGAATGGTAACAGATGTGAAAGAGCAGATAATTTAAGAAAATTAAATCGAGCTAATTTTTTTCCTCCAACTTGACAAGAGCACCATTATTGCTGGAGAAGCACAATTAATGGTTTAAGTTAGATTTGTTGATGAAGGACAAATTAAGGAGGATTTTCTGTTTTGTCACCCTCTTCCCAAACATGCAACAGGTGAGCAACTTTTTGCCACAATGGATTCATTTGACATGACATTGACATTGAATGGAAGAACTGTATGGGAATTTGCTCCGAATGAGCACGGGCAGTGACTGGCAAACACAGTGGATTGGTGACAAAAGTACTCATTGCACTCCAGCATTGCATGATACACAGACAAGCCCTTGCGGCTAAGAAAATCCTCACTAAGCCATCCTCACAGTCAACACAATAAAAATGAGCGCAACGAGCACACAGCTTTTCAAAGTTCTCTGTCAAGAGATGGGTACAGAACATCAGCAGTTGCTGTTTCATAGTGCAGCATGGTGTCTTTCTAGAGGAAAAGTTCTCAGTCAACTCTATGAACTCCGAGAAGAGGTAAGGATCTTTCTTTTGGAGAAAAACTCCCTGCTACCTCCAAAATATTCTGATGAAAAATGGCTTTCCCTTCTGGCCTACCTAGCAAATATTTTCAGCTGACTTAATGATCTGAATGCAGGACTTCAAGGCAAAAATACATCGCTCTTTCTGATAAAATTGAACATCAGAAAACTGTCCTTATGGCAAACTCGCTTGGACAATGATAATTGATAATGACACTGATAATTGGAAGAATCACTGATTGACATGGCAACAGAAATGGCCCTGATGCAGATATTCACAGAGAAGCCACTAGTGGATTTTTCAGCTGTTTTTCCTTGCAGCCTTCAGCCTTTGCTCAAACAAAGCTGCTGTATGACCTCCATTGTTGTTTACTGTCACTTTTTTCTTCACACGAGAAAGACGTCAATAGCTACTTTCCGGCATACACCACGCCTATAAAGTAAGGGTACTGTTGGCTGTGGAAACGCAAGCCGGATCAGGGTTTACCGCCCCAAATTGTACTGTACTGTACTGAACTGACCTGAACCGTACCACTCGGTGGAAACGAGCCACGAGTGACATGGCATTGAGAAAACTTCTCCCATTCGCATTGACCTATCTCTGTGAGACTGGTTTTTCAGCACTGGTGTACCTGAAGAACAAATATAAAGCCAGACTCATAGTTGACAATAGTTTGCGTCTTTTCCTCAGCCCTATTCAGCCACGACTGAACCGCCTCGCATCCTCTTTCCAAGCCCAACCATCCCACTGAGTGACTAGTCTGAAACATTGTTTTTATGTTAGAAAATATATAATATTAAATATTATATTATAATAATAATTTATTATACAAATTATTGGGGGTGGGGGTCGCAAAACATCGTCATTCATGAAAGGGGGGTTGCACTTGCAAAAAGGTTAAGAACCGCTGTATTGGGGAATCGATTTGACCACATTGGTTGGGCTGTATGATTTTGATTCACTAAAAAGAGCTGACTCATTCAAGTTTTTTTTTTTTTTTTTTCTGTATTCGGACTACACTGGTCACAGAGTATGGTTTTGATTAGCTAAAATGAACCAGCTCATAACAGTCATTTGTTTGGCAATCAGACTGCACTAGTCATGCTATATGTTTTTGACTCACTAAAAAGAACGGGTTCAGTTAATTCCTTTGGAAAACAGATTGCATCTGTCTAGCAGTATGTTTTGCTTTGTACTGTAGATTACGCAGCATTAATCAGTGTAGGAAGTACTCAAATATTTTAGTATTCTGTGTTCTGTATTAGTATTAGTATTAGTATTCTGTGTTCTGTGTTAGTATTAGTGTTCTGTCTCGATTAGTGAAAGATCTCAATTATGAGAACCGTTACAAAATGCCATTCGTTTCCACTATTTTAAAAATAAAGGAGCCGATTCTGAATAACACCCAGTTAATGAACTCTTTTCTAGAGTGTCACAGTAAAACACAATCTCTCGATGTTGTCAGACTTGCAGGACAAACCAAAACTGGCAGTGCATGTTGAACCTTTGCTCCTGAGAAACATTGGGAACTGTATGGGTTTTTCTCTCCCTTTTTATCAGCGTGCAGCACACACACCGCAAGATCCCACACCCCTGCTTTTGTGCTCTGGATCTCAAACTTTTTCCAGCGCCGGTGGCTTAACATCCCCGGCAGCGATCGTCTCCATGGCACCATCTGAATGTCCCCTTTGTTAAAAAATCCAGTTCCATTTACTTACAGTACACACAGACAGAGACACGCGTATATATAGCTATATACACACACACAAGAACAATTTGAATTATGATTTTATGTTGAGGCTTAACTTGACATGGAGAAAATTAGATCTAGAGCATGAAAACATCATACTTTTTTTAAAAAAAGCCATAGATGTTTAGGAAAACCAATCATGCAAGACAAATAAAATGGAGCTATGATATTTTCTCTGGCTTGAGTTGGTGGAAATGCATTATGTTGAACGTGTATGATGCAGACAACAACTAGAGAGTTCATGTTCATGGTGTGCCCACAGGTGTGCCCATGAATGTTGTGGTTAAACCCAGTCACACGCGGTTTATAAAATATATTAGCAGACAAATAATCAATGTGCTGCTAACAGCACATATGGCATTGTCTGTTCTTTTTTGATGAGCTTTAGAAACATAATTAAATGTTTCCAGGGATGCACTGATATTAAAATTCTGGCCAATACCAATAAGCCAATAATTATTTTTATGAAATGGCCAATAAATTCTAAATTCTAAATAAAATGTTATTATTTTGTCTAAATAAATAATAAAAAAAAATCTTATAATTTTAAATGCTAAATTTAGGTTTCATAACATTATACTGTACAGTATGTTTTATCAAGATTACATTTAACAGCGTTATTAAATTATTTTAAAGATTAACTTAAAGTGATCGTTAGATGACGGCAAAGGTGATCTAAATGTAAAAATAGGGCAAATGAGCATGCACAAATAAATACCTAATATGACTTATATAACTGATATAATACCAAGCCCTTGAAGACTCGTAAATATTTTACATGACCCATTAAACTGCAAAGATTTAAGGTTACACTGATGTCAGACCATGTTGCTGCTTTGCATGTGTGACAGCAAGTGCAAGCTTTGCAAGTGTGACATTCCCACACAGAATAATCAATAATATCAATCAGTAACAGTTATTTGTTATTTTTCATCAGATCCTACACCTATTAATTTGGATCAGTAAATTTGAATCAGGATATTCTGCCATGAAAGCCAAGACAGGTCATTCATCTGACTGACTTAATTCATCATATCTAATTACGTGTTGCCATGACAACCTAAAGGAGACACAGACACTGATGATATTTATCAATGCAAAGAGAGGTATGACTGTCTCTTGGCACATGGAGGGTGAAATTACACATGTTCTGGTTTCAAGCCTTTATAAAAACTTACTAGAGGCCATCTTTTGAAAAATTATGTGCGTGCATGTCACTGTGTGTGTTCATTCGTGGTGAAATAATTTTACGAGAGTGGTGAGAAACAGTATAAAGACACTGCAGTCTTTTTAGACAAAAAAAAAAAAAGAGTGATAGGAAAAATTTTGCCAGACGTCACTCTTTCTGAACCAAGCACCGCTGGATCCACTCTGTATTTTCTTTCATACTCGTCTTCTGATCATTTCAACTCTACAACAGGAAAATATCTAAGTGCAGCTAAGTGACAGATATTTTCTTCAGTGAATTTTAGATTTAAATAGGTCTCAGCCCTAAGATCAATGGTTTGGGTTTAGTTGTTTTTGTACATACATGGGTGCGCAAGAGAGACAGAAAGCATATAAAAATTACAGTTAAATCTCATTTCCAGGCCTGTCTTTATGTTACACTTGGGAGGTGTTTGGGAGTAGAACTACTTTCACTTTCTTTCTTTCTTTCTTTCTTTTTTTTTTTTTTTTTTTTCTGTGATGGCTGCGATTTACAACATGGCAGCTCCCAGTTTGTTTTGCTGTGTTGTTGTATTGGTTACTGGCAATGGTGACTCAATGGAATTGAATAAAAGGGCCACTTGTGGTTCTCTTTACAAAGCGTGTTGCTGTTCAGGCTTAATTTATAGCTACAGACCTCTAGTGTTGTAAGGCAGTCAGCACATTAGATATATGCCATTTGATGATCCGTATAACACTAAATTATTTGCAGTCTGTGGGGACCAAGATTATCAAGTTTATTTCTGAATATTAAATTGTGCTGAAACACAGGCATTAATGTATTTGCTAGTTAGTTAGTTTGCTGTTTGAAAATGCAAGTCACTTCAGGTCAAAAACATCAATTACATCAATTACACCAGCCCACAACAGTAATGGTGGCTACTTATGTAATATGTTATTGCCTTCGTTGCCAGATTAGGATTGCCATGCTGCCAGGTCTTTCCTTCAAAAATGATCTTTCATCTCAGGGGACAGCTTGGTTGGAGAAAGGTTACATAAATAGGTTAAGTATGAATAAAATTAAGCATTAGCTTTAACAAGGCCTCATTCAACGGTGTCAAGATTTTTTTGGAACCAAGCGGGGAAAGAGTCAACAGCCTTGAGTAACACGGCAGCTTTGGTCTACACGGCAGAGAGTCCCGGCCTAGTCTCCGGTCTCCACTGGGTCAAGGTAATCACATCCACATATGATTTTGATCTAAATCTGGCAAAAAGATGACATAAGAAAGGATTAAGAGAAAAGGCTATTTTCTTTTGACTCAAGATGAATTCAAGGAGGATGGCTGTCATGGTAACCCCAGGCAACAAATATGAACTGAACTCTCTACATCTCCTAGATCTGTTAGCTGCAGTATTTTATAGTATTATATGCTGTTTTATTTTCCAAAATCTGAGAGGAACATCCTCAATACTTCTTTTGTCCTCCAATGTGTTAAAGATCACAGAGAGAGGAGATGAAATATGCATAAAATGTCAAGTCAATTCACCTTTATTTATATAGCACTTTTTACAATGCAGATTGTGCCAAAGAAGCTTTACAGTGATAGAGGGAACATAATTTTGGCTGCACAGCAGCTCTAGAAGAAAATGGTGTCATTGTCCAGTAAGTTCAGTATTGATTAATTCCGTTGTAAAAAATGAATAGTTATTATTTTAGTTCATTTATCTATACAGCAGCTCTGGAGAAAACAGTGATGTCATCATCCAGCTCAGTTCAGTTCACATACAATGGTGTCAATGCAGGCAGATCAAAAACATTGTTGAATATCAAGTGTCCCCAACTAAGCAAGCCAGAGGCAACAGTGGCAAGGAACCCAAACTCCAACAGAGTGGAGAAAAAAACCTTGGGAGAAACCAGGCTCAGTCGGCGGGGCCAGTTCTCCTCTGGCCAACAGCGAGCAGTGCATGATTATGATTCGGGCAGTATTACAGGTCATAAGTCAGACTGGGATCGGAACAGTCAAAATATTTAATCCAGTTCCATCTGGTTGAAGTTCAGATTCGTCAAACTGGTATGGAAACGGTTTTGTTAGGGGATCTGTGCCACTGGCTGTCTTGTCGATGAGGTCTTCTCAGGGGATGGTCTAGTTGACACAATATAGCTGACATTTCAGGGATGTGTTGTGCAGGTCCTCCTTCTGATCTGGATACGGCCCAGATCCGGCTGACTACGGTAAACCTCAGGATAAAAAGAGAGATTAATATTAGCGTAGATGCTATTCTTCTTATGATGCAACGAGTACATTGGGTGTTATAGGAAGTGTTCCCGGTTCTAGCTAACCTAATTTATGCAACCTAACAATCCTTTAACAGATGTGAAAATATGAATTGATAATGTGTTATGTGTATGTCAGGTTAAAGAGATGCGTTTTTAGTCTATATTTAAACTGACAGAGTGTGTCTGCTTCCTAAACAATGCTAGGAAGACTGTTCCAAAGTTTAGAAATGTGTCGGACAAAATAAACACTGACATTCAAATATTCCCATATACAGTACACACAATTGTAACAACAAGAAAGGAGGTCATATCGAGAGGGAGGAAAATATTGAAATACAATGATTGATTAGATTTTTGCACAGCACAACACAATATAAATGAATAATAATAATCTTGCTAAATAGTTTTTGAATTTCAATTATTTAAATACAATTCTATTGAGGCATACTTTATTAGTATTTTCATTGATCAGATGATATGCAAAACAATTAATTAAGTACTTTATTGAAACACTGTTCATTTCCAGTTTTAAAGGTTCAAAAAACATGCAATGTTTATTCCATAATTAGCATTACAATTGCACAGGTAAGATAAAAGTTAAAAAAAAAATGATTTGACAGATTCATTAATTTCAATTCATTTGATTTTTTTTTTTACATTTAATCCATCAAATCTAAATTAACATAAAAATTTGAGTCAATTCCCTAAATGAAGTTCATTTAAATAGATTACTCTGGCAGTTGAAATCATTGAAAAGACATAACAAATAAAAGTCAATATATTGTTTGTTTTATTTTTAATTGTTGGTCTATATGTGCACATGCAGACTGATGCTTTTGTCATTAACCTCATGCCATTAGCATTGTGTAACATGGACAGCCCTAATAAACAATACGCTAACATAGCTTTGACAAATATGATGTAGCCTGTCAACTGCTTTTAACTGCTCAACCCAAAATACAACCAAAGCACCACATGCTGTGTTCCATGGCGTCGCACATTCGTAAATGCTCTGTGCAGCGGGGGTTTATGAACGCTTGTTTTCTGTGCTGATCTCATACAGGCTGTCTGGCGGAGACGGGCAGCGTTCTCTGGGCTGTAATGTTTCAGTTTGACCAGAAACTATGTGGGAGCGGGAGCACTCGCCGTGGTTTCACTGCCATGGCACTCTACCACAAACCACTGGGGCGGCTGTCCAGGGCACAAGAGCCAGAGCGCTGGCAGAGGCTTTCCCCTGTGGAGCACCTCCATGTCAGGCACGCAGGCCCACGGAAGTCCTTATGCCATTGGTGGAATTCTGCCTCAAACGTACCACTTCAAAGATTAACTGAACAGCTAAAGGACAACCTCCTGGTAAAAGCGGACAACCTCTATGTTTTCATACAGGTCATTTTACTCTCCCTGATGTCTTCCCCCACTTATTCCCTGCGTATTATTCCCCTCTCAGAGCTCTGAAGAGATTTTCCATGGCATTTGAACTGGAAAGAGTGCCTTCAGCCAATCCATCAAAAGAATGTGGTCGAAAAACTGAATTTGGCTACTGGGAAAACGAGGCAGTCTGATAATTTAAATGTGTTGTAGCCATTATATATTTATTTACCTATGCATTTCAGTGAAGATATTATAAAGAACATGGCCCACTCTGATGTTTGTTCATGTTACCATGGAGAATGCATAATAATCAGTAGGGTATAGTGTTCAGAATCTGTTTTATTTCTTTAAACTCAGTGGCTGACTGTCTATTTATTTCCTTGTCCTGAAGACTTTGACACTAGTATGTATCAAAGCCTCTTTTTGGACTTTAAATAAACTTTGGTCCATGTTATGAAACCTCAGAATGTGTCTGTGTGGTAAGAGAGAGAGTGAAATGATGAAAAGATGGATAATCTGTGTTCATTTTAGGATGCACAAATGAAAATCAGAAAATAATTTAACGTATAATGTAATGTAAGGAACTAAAGGAACTAAGGAATTAAAACACAGAGAGAGGACTTTAGGATTAGGATACGCTTGATTCGACCACCTCACTGACGTTAAGTACAAAAATGCAGTCAAACATCTCTTCTAAATCTTCTAAAGCATTTACAGGAGAATAATGATTCATTAAAATCACAAGTCTTTTTCAGGCATTCACTTTATCAGGCTTTTATAAAATCTTAGACTGAGAATGTGCCTGGAAGTGTGAGAGATAAGACAGAAAGAGAAGACAGAAGAACTAAAGGTAAATATAAATAAGGAGATTAATTTTATAATTATACTGCAGCCACAGCATAATTTGATGCAGTCAAGTTAATCAATATGAGTTTTGTTTTTTAAGTCAAGGACATAAATTCTAGCATGTGCTTTTAGCTACTGGGTTCACGGGCTGCCAAGTGCATGTAACCACTTCTGGAACAAAAACAGGGCCTTCCCTCAATTCCACAGAGAGACAGCCTCTGATGCAATGTGGAGACCTTAATACGACAAACCCACACAACCACTCAAACAACGGTAAACAAAATTTTGGTGACTAGTAATTTGATGGTGAGCGCAATCTTCCAAGATAGGCCCAGAGGATTCTGTCATGTTTCTGGTTTGTTTTCATTGACAGCAAACATCAAGAAAACAGGCGGAATGCTTGGCCCAGAAACTTAAAATTGGTTCTTCACATCACACTGGATGGAAATATTGTACTAACCAACACCGTGTCGGTTTGGGAGTGATGACGATCAAGGCAAGGCCAGTGGACAAAATTGAGCTGTGACGTAGTTTGAGGTGGTTGCTGTAAAAACCATCAAAGGGAGAGCAAGCTAAAATGCAAAGCTGTGGCTTGAACAGAATTATATAACAGCCAGTCAGTATTCTTACCGTCTTCTGTCTGTTGAGGAGTACAATGATATCACAGGTCATTTCAGGGTCAGTAGAGCAAAGTTACACAGACAGCTTTCACTGTATGATGTTACTGGTGTACACATTATTCTGCTGTTTTAGCCTAATGTATCATTGTCTACTGCAATTCAATCCTACTCACACTTAGAACATGGTTCATGTGAATCATTATACTAAATACTGATGCATAAATATACTTATTTTCAGAACAGACCCTCTCCAGAAAGTAACAAATTCTTTGGAGCATTTCACCACATTGTTTTGATTCAATGAGGGAATGTCTTTGTCGTTCGTTTTGTCGTCGAGTGATGTGGCCTCTTGGGTTAGTGTTTATTTTAACATATAATTACAAGTGGAGAGGGCAGCGGGTGAAAGAATGGCGAGAGACACAGACAGACAGGGAGAGAGAGAGAGTGGAGGGAACATAAGAAAAAAGAATTGAGAAATATCACATTTCCAGCTTGCAACAATCCATGGAACACACATATTTTGTAAAAGCACAAAGATGTTGTTGACTGAGAGGGACAGGATGTGCCAAGCTACAATAAACACTATTCATCTTAGATCTTGAGGACTCAGACTTCTAACTCATGAATCCTTCCCCCTTCCCATTTCCACAGACTATTCCAGATCTGTGCTGAAGTCAGAAAGGGATGAACATACTAAAAAATATACAGCGGGATCCAAAAGACACTAGTGAAAATACCCTGCCCTTTTATGATTTAATGCATTTTTTCATAACAAATTATAAGCATAACTATTTGAGTGAAAATTTGACATGAATGCCTTAATATTATTCACTATGTCTCCTTGCTGTCTGTACAAAAGAGTTCATGATCAATGACATCAATTTGTCTATTTGATTAGTGACCTAAAAATAGTGCAGAATATTTTTTTTTTTTTTTTTTCATTTTACATCATAAATCTTTGTTTTAAATTTGTAAAAAAAAAAAAAAAAAAAAAAAAATCCAGGTTTAAATTAGATTATGAAGGCCAGATTTTTAAAGTGGTCTCACACTTTTGGATCCCACTGTACTTTACAGTTTCAAAACAGTGATTGTGGATATTCAATGTTTATGTCTTTGGGTTGGGATAAGTGCTCGCTCTTCCTCAGCTTCAGACAGGCTCTCTGCAGGGTGTCACCAAGTCGGGGGAAGCCTCTGGAAACTTGCCTCAGCTCACTAATCATTCCTGACGGCTTTTTGGAAACAATGTAGAGGAACACGCTACCATGGCATATATTGTACGTATTCAGATATCTTAAAGTTCCATATGTTCTTTCAACTCTTTTCACTGTTTTCTGTTATTAACTTCACAGAGAAAGTAAATGGCACCAGTCAAAATCCTACAACATTTCAGTGAAAGCTTCAAGTGAAACAGACAAGTTGACCCATAAAAGAATCACAAGAAATACATTCTGAAGGTCAAAAGAGTTCAGAATGACAATCTGTACTTCATGGCATAAATGCAGAAACAAAGACTCTTTATGTGCATTGGCAGTGCCAAATATAACAGTTTATGGCACAGATTACTTAAGTCAGAAGACCTAAACTTCTTGCATTCAAAGAACAGTTCAAAGTGAAGCTTTTACATTACCCGTGCATTACTTGAGGGATATTTTTCTCTTACTCTCTCTCTCTTTTTTTTTTTTTTGGAGGAGGAAGTGCATAGACCATTTGCATGCCTCAAAGCAGAAAGATCTGTAAAACTATTACTAGTAATGGACCCCCCTTCCTCTGAAATTATCATCATTGCCTTGGCTCTACTGTTGCTGGCCCAGGATCATGAATCTCTAAAACTTACTATAGTTACTATATACTCATCAAAAGAGAAATGTCCTCTCACATGCTGCTGTTTTACCAGCACATTTCTTAACATGTATAATATTTGTATGAACCTAAAAAGATTCAACAACTGAGACATAAACGGAACAAATTTCACAGACGTTTGACAAACAGAAATCTAATAATGAGTCCCTGAATGGGTAGTAAAGACATTTATAATGTTACAAAAGATTCAATTTCAAATAAATGTTGTTTTTTCAAACTTTCTATTCATCAAAGAATCCTGAAAAAAATTGTGTACAACTGTTTTCAACATTGATAATAATAAGAAATATTTCTTGAGCATCAAATCAGCATATTAGAATGCTTTCTGAAGGATTTTTGTAGTTTTAATTAAATAAATGCAGCCTTGGTGAGATTAAAAACATTAAAACCCTTACCTGTCCCAAACTTTTGAATGGCAGTGTGTGTGTGTGTGTGTGTGTGTGTGTGTGTGTGTGTGTGTATATATATATATATATATATATATATATATATATAGTGTGTGTGTGTGTGTGTGTATATATGTATGTATACAGTATATAACAGCCAAGGCAATGCCACACCTATAGATGAAATGTATATGTAACCTGGTTCCCTGAGAAGAGGACTTTTGCACTTAATAGATTAAGAAAAGAAAAAACTTAAGACTAAGAAAAAAATTATTTTATATTAAATTTTATTTTTATAATTTATTATACTGTTATTATTTCTGTTCAATTTCTGGAAAGAAGTTCAATTAGGAGGTCACACACAGCCTTAATCAGAAGTTCTGCAAGCTCATAATCCATGTACAGTAAAATCTGAAGAGATTCATGTGAAATCACACAGGAGAGAAGCCAGTCAGTTGAGCTTGTGGCAAAACTTTTTACAGTGTCTGTATATTGTTGTTTTTCAATGCATATGATAATTCATACTCAGAAAGTAGAACTGAAATGACATTCATTACAAGATGATTAGTTAAAACATTTTAAAATGCACCAGCAGACTATTTTTCCAGTCATGAATTTTGTCATTGAGTATTTCTTAAAAATAGCCTACTGCGCAAAAATATTGTCTCTTCTCGTTCTCATAAACCTAATCTGAGCTAAGTGTCTTGTCACACCCCTAGTGAATACATGCCACTTTTGCCCAATCTCCTCTTCTGTACAGCCCAGTCACGTATGACCACATGGGGAAGCATACTAAAGCAACCTCTGTATCATTCCAGAGGGGGCGACAAGAGTGGGACTTTACTAGCCATCACGCCGACTTTTCCTACTCTGGTATGGTATGGGGGGCACCTGCTTGGTGGCACAGAGGGAAAGGTCGGTGGTGCGGTGGAGCTCTAGGGCTGCACCTAGATATCCCCCCTCTCTGTGGTCAGAATCTTCAGAAGATCGGCCAGGTAGGCCTGCAGCACCGCCATGGCTTGCAGGGTGCCATAAGCCTGGCCTGCCAACCACATAAGCCTTGCCCACAAGACACAATGTAAATTGGCAGGGCTTAGAGGGCAAGACAGGAACCTTCCACGAGGATGCTGCACCAGCAGAGGGGTAACCAGCAAGTGACTCCTCCATCTGGAGTATTCTCACATACCCATGTTCACCCAACTCCTTCACGCTGGAGTAATTCGATGAAAGGGGTGGATAAACACGAGCAGAGAACGGTTTCCCCCATGATCTCAACACTTCCTCGTAGAGAAATGGAAAGCTCAACGTTGAGACGTTGTTGCCATAACGTGTTGCTATGGGTTGCATCTTGCTTTGGATTTGATTGACAGATTGACTTTCTGACACTGCAAGCTTCATGGTTTCTATCCTTAAATACATGTTTTTTCTTTTTGTTGCAATAATTTAGCTTATTGTACATATAAAATTCAAGTTTATATCAGTAGTCCCATATTCACAAAACATCTGCCAATGTCTTGATACAGTGTGTGTTATATATGTAAGCAATAAGGTACGAGAGGCTGTGCTGTATCGTGAATAAATCATGGCTGAAGGGGACTTATTCACGACACAGCAGTAGTCTCGAGTACCTTATTGCTTTTATAAAACGGTTACCACACAATACAAATATTAAAGCCAAAAATATGTATCAATGCAACTTTCATGAAGTAAACTTTCACTAAAAGCCTTCCTTCTGCCGGAAAAAATAGTCTCTGACGGTGAACAGCAACAGAACTTACATTATTATGCCGTTAGATGGCGACAAAGACTGTCTTTATGAGTGTGTCAGTCAGGAGCGAAGACTTTACCATTGAAAAGACTGAATTGCTGTGAACACGGAACAAGACGCAACCGACAAATGCTTTGACTAGCTACTGTCAGTCACGGGAAAACCCCTTAACTGTTAAAAGGACAGGATAATACATCAGACATTTAAACATATTTTTTATTATGAACATAGGACTGACCTGAAGGAAAATGCTTAATCTGAATGCAGGTAACAAACTCGCTCACTCGATCTCTTTCTCACAATACTCTTCTACAAAATACAGTAAGCTTCAATAAACAATATCAATTGAGAACAGTTTACATTGCTAAGAGTGGTTGCTAAGGGTGTTGTGTAGTGATACACAGAACAGTTGGGTGAAGCGGATATATTTATCGTGAATAAAACAGCTATTGACCAATCAGAATCAAGGACAGAAGCTAACCGTTTATTACAATGATAGATGCCCCTTTTTTACATTTGAGATGCCCCTGAGAAACTCTCTGTACAGCTATTTATACATTGGATTGATTTTAATAACTTTAATGTACTTAAAGTGTGCACAAAACACTATAAAAATACAAGTATCGGATAGGGACTTGGTATCGGCAGATACTCAATATTCTATTTTGCACTCTATATTGATACAGCAGCATGTTTCTCTACAGGAAGTTTAATAATGGTCAAAAACAGTGAGGAAAATAAAAATCAATGAGGGGAAACTGTACAAATAAGCCATTTTAAAGCCATTTTTCAAAAAAAAAAAAAAAAAAATTGAACAAACAGTTCACGTTTTGTCAATATCAGTAGTTGATGGATGGAACATTAAGAGCATCGTCCATCTATGAACAGGAAGGTTTTGTCTGATATTGAGCTCATGAGGCCAGGGAGAATTCTTTGGACCTTGTTACAGAAGCTTGAGTTTTTGGACACAGTTTTCTTGGAGACTGTCATCTCATGCAGACTGGTCAAGCTCCAGGCTCAATATTTTCTCTCATATCAGTCTGAATCGGAACGCATATCTGCCAGGCTTCTGTCTAACAGAAGAAAGATGACGTGGGCTTGAAGTCAAACACACTTCACTGTCCAAAGCATATATTCAGGAGGCTTTAGTGGCCCATGCAACGTGAACTCAAGGGTAATGGCCGTCACCAGTGTAATGGACATTCACGGTGGTTGAGGGCTGTGATCCGGGAAATATGTGGCGAAGCAAAGAGGAAACAAAGTATTGTAATCTGGAGAGAACCATGCAGAGAATTTTTTTTTTTTGGAAACTTCTTTATTACATTATTAAGGCAGCAGTTCCCTGAAAATATTACATATTGAATTTTGCCACCAGTAGTGGGTAAATATGCAAAAATACCATCAGTATTTACAGTATATGTACCATCAGTCTGTGTGGCCAAAATGAGGGATAAAAGCAAAAACCTTGCAGCTGTATGTATGTATGTATGTATGTGTCTTGTGTCTGTGTGTGTGTGTGTGTGTGTGTGTGTGTGTACAGTGCACAGCATAAATGAGTACACCCCCTCTGAAACTTAACAAATTCAGCAAATACTCTTTACTTAGAAGACATGTTAGGGTTCTTTAGAGATATAATGTTCCAGCAAGACTGTTTGATCAATTACCAAAGAAGCATGTCAAAATTATTCAGGAAAATAAGATTTTCTTATCAAAGTGATAAAATGTTGTGTTGCAAAAATGAGTACACCCTCTTGAAAGTTACTAAATAAAACAAAACAAAAGAAAATCTGGTGTAAGTTTAAGGCAATTTTTGATCAACAGGTAATTATGTTTAACCAAAACATTTAAAGAGAAGTAATTTCTTGACAATTAAAAGTGTTATATAGCCCACTGAATCTCAGACTTAATGCTGACAACAATGGAACCACTTGGGAGAAAATCAGAGAATCGTGAGGAGACTTATTTCTTAGCACAAAAGAGGACAGTGGTACAAGAGGATTACCAAATCATTGTTTTAAGTGAGAAAATATAGCAAAAGTAACACAGAAATTAAAAAAATGGACTTGTGACAAGGCTCCTGAGATAATCAGGCCTTCTTTTTAAGCTTTTATTTAGTGATGACTGATTTTTTGCTAGAAAAAGAACAGGCAAAATACTGTCTCCCCGAGTGTCTCCGAGCCGGAAAAAGCTATGAAAAGAGTGACTTTATCTCACAGAGTAAGATGCAGCCTGCAGAAGTGACATGCATGGTTGTTGTGCACACTGGAACTACCTACTGTAGCTAAAGCAATAAACTCATTTAACCTTTTCCAAGGCCCATATTTACAAAATATAGACTTCTGGGAATCCATACTCTGGTCTCATGAGACCAAGTCAACCCTTTCGGATCTAACAGCATCCAAAATGTTATGGTGTTGCTAGAGTGTTGCTAAAGTGCCTGATTCCCACAGTGAAGTTAAGTGGTAGTAAAGCTCTTATAGGGATGTATGAGTGCTGAAGATGTGAGGAAGTTGAGCTTTATCAATGCTGTCATGAAATCACACACCACTGTGTGATGTAATACACAAACTTGAAACAGAAGCTGCTACCCTCTCCTCATTCCCTGCGTTGTAGGGCATTTTTTTCAACATGACAATGACTATATACTTTCTCAATAGAAAAGTATATAACACTCTTGAGCACCTGTGGGGGATTCTATAGAGACGAGTTGAGCAACACTCCCCATTAAAGATCAGGGCATTTAAGGAGGTCGTCCTCCAGGAGTTAAACAGGAAAGATGTGACAATTTGTCATAAACTTGTACACTCTGTGCCAAGAAGAGTCAGAGCAGTATACTTAAAATTATGGAGGACATACTAAGTAGGCTACTAGAATATTATACATTTGTTGAATTAAATCCAGGGTGTACTCATTTCTGCAATCCTTCATTTAAACAAATTTGGCTAATTCACTTATTTTACAGATATTAATGGCATATATTTCTCTGTTTTTATTAAGTATATGTTTAATACATTGGAATTATGCCATCTTTCCATGAATTGTATTAGTTAAGAAAATACATCTTTTGTATTTGTTCAGGGGGGGTGGGGTGTACTAATTTATGCTGTGCACTGTATGTTCTAATTGTGCTATACCCCCAAGGTCCTTAGCTGGCCATAAATAGCCCATACTTAAATATTAACTTTGTGTGCATAACTGTAACTTGATACAACATGTAACAATATTCTAACTTTCAGTGGTTTTGCAAACGAGATTGCTGACACATCTCTGGCCTAGTAGTGTAAAATTGTGGTAACTCTCAAGGCCATTTGTTTCTGCATGGACCTAATACGCCACTCCTGAGGCAGATATAAGAAACTCACTGGCAGTAAGTGAGTCCCAGTAGGCCACTGAAAGCCTTGACTCTTCCACCCCCACCCCGCTTTTCTTCTCTTCCATCTCTTTCTTCCCCTTAGTCATTTTTAACAGGACTGTAAAACTTCCTTGCAAGGGTGTGAGGTCGGCTTACCGGTCTCCTCATCAGAGTCGTGAATGTTTACTTATGCAATGGTCACTTGAACATAAGTTTGTTACATGGAGAGTATCTGTAGTTTACACATATTCATTAGACTAAGACAATAATACAATTTTACAGCATGAAATTTGTCACAGTAATTAAGATAAAATGTTTAATGTATGATTATGCAATGTAATGATATTTCTGATCCTTCCCTACATCCAGCATTTCATATCACGTCAGAAGATGGAACTATTTACAAAATATCCATTTCTTCAAATGACTCAGCCTGGCAGGTTAAAAGGCTTTACAGCATATTATATTATTTCATCCATAAACAAGATAATTACAAAAAGCAGCCATGATTGTGGCTTACTCATTCTATCCGTGTTCTGTCCTCCATGACTTTCCATTGATCAGGTAAAGCTTTCATAAAGACACTAGGACTCTTTCACTGCAGTAGAAATAATGGCCATTAAAGTGAGCCATCACGACAAAATTGTCCAAAACATCTGTGTGGATCAAGCAATTGAAACTGTCCTTAATCTACAATGTTGCACTGAGACAATTAAGATTTTCGCCAAAACAGTGAAAGAAGAAATATGATAGAATAAATAATTTTTCAGACCATCAGCGTATGTGATCTTGCCTAACTGGGTTGCGTTAGCGCCTGTCAGAATTACTTAGCAGCACAGGTCCGGCTGCTGTTGGGCCCAACTTCTGGTTTGGACTGGTTAGGAACTGAGGGCGGATACTCAACCCGGTCAGTGGTTTCATGCAGCCTGCGGTCAGTCTTCAGTCTAATGTACTGTAGGCTGCAGTGGCACACACTGTGAGCGTGTATGTGTGTGTGTGTGTATAATCCACAGAGGTCCCTGACCACCCAAGCACATCCATTCTCAAATGAGCTGGGAAATGTGTTATTGTCTGTCAAAAATGATACACGTTTGACAGATTCGAGGTTAAGGGAGGTTGAAAGCTAAAGCACGCAAGCTCCTGGAAGGGCAATGGCTGTTTCCTGTAACGGTGTGATACTTTCTCATTTCTCATGACCAAATCGGCAAAGCAACAAGCCAGGTTTAATCAATTCAAAACATACCCAAAATACTTTAAACATATGATTTTTTAAAAACAATAACCTTTACTGAAAATAAAGATTTTTCAGTGTTAGCATAATGTAAGTGTGACACTTTTACAGTTATGTAAAACTGATGTTATTTAAAGAAATCATAAAAATAAAATGTGTATCTTACTTTAGTCCACTTGTACTAACTCTACCTCAGTTCGTTCACATTTTTGTAGGAAAAAAAATTGTTAATTTTCTTGATTTTTGGATTATTAAAAAGTTAAAATGAACAGCATTTATTTATAGTAGAATTTTTTTGTAACATTATAAATGTCTTTGTGACTTTTAAGCAATGTAATGCATCCTTGCTGAATAAAATTATAGCATGAACTGTAGCATATTTATAAATTAACACGAACCTAGATTAATAAATATTGTAAAAATTGTTCATTGTTAGTTCATAATATATTAATGCAAAAAAAAAAAAAAAAAAAAAAGCTAAAGTAAACAAATTGAACCTCATTGTAAAGTGTCACCAATGTTTTAGACCTAGCTTACTGTACATCTTGTGTTAATTATTTCAGTAAGTTTAAAATAAAAAGATGCAGCTCAGAGATTCATACAGCAGAATAAAAGTTATGGTTGGGGCCAGAAAAAGACAGTTGTAGAAATGAAAGCGGTGCATAATGTAGCTAATTGTGCTGTCAGTCAATCTCTCATTCATGCTTTCAAACAGACCTAAATGGCATCTACAGTAAATGCCACTATTTACAACAAATAACCCTTTTGTATCATTTCAGCCCAGGGATAAATTGAGTTTAAAATCAAAACTAATTTATTTTACTTCTCTGAAATTATTTAGTGTGAATGGGATTTTGAAATGCCTTGGAAATGGGTTTGGGAAAGCCTGAATAATTATATCAATTTTACTACAGTCAGGGGACAGAGGAAAAACAGGTTGAAAGAACATAACGTAATCAATAGTTGCAAAAAAGCACATACCAGTGGTGAGGAAAAGGAAAGGATATCTTTAAACGTGTCACTCTGCCCGGGACATGTGGGAGACACAAAACTTCCCACCACTGTAAAACGAGGGTCATTTTCTGTAAAATCTACAGCAGCATTAGTCAGTCTAAGAGTGCATGTTTTTGGAAGGAACACTTGGTCTTGAGGTCAGAGACCTTGTGCCCACACAACACAGCTTCATCCTGTACACGGGCTCAAAATCCCTCTGTATATTTTTCTCAGACATTTATGACCGCAGTTAACATTGCATGCAGTGAACGCTTACAAATGCCGCATTGCTTCCCATAACACCAAAGTTTATGGGCCCAGTCTATGAAAAATACACTAAACATTGGCTCTGATGGTAAAAAGTCACTTCCTATAGAGACAGAAAGCTGCCCTGCAGCCTGCCACTCAGATCAGAGGTCAACTGCTCTAACCGGGATTATTACAACACGATCGGCAAGACTTACCGGAGCAGTTGTTAAAAATTAACCAATTACTCAGACCTAAAAATCGCGGCTGCGGGCTTCCACAAATATGACCTCTTCACCTCTCCAAACAGGCTATTTCTTCCCCTCCCTCATCTCTCTCTCGTTTTTTTCTAATGAGAACAGGGTGAAAAGTGCAAAAACATACCACAACAGAGCTATGGTGAGTATTTACTGTGAGAACACAAGCCATTATTTTAGAGCACAGAGGCCTGTGAAATTCTGCCAGAGGACGATGGCAATGTGTATATGCGTTTGTGTATGCGTGCATGAAGGGGGTTACAGATTTACAGCTCGAGTCAAACGGCCCCTGTCTCTCATTAGTCCTTATACACACACGCAGAGAGAGCGTTCCTCCCCTGTGATAGTTTTAACAGACCCTGGCTGTATGAGCCTCGTGAGGGACACCCTTGGGTCAAAGGCCAAACAAATTTTCTGTCAGATTTACAGGCGGAGCAAGGTTGGTGGCGGTGCAGTAAAAATGTTCAGCACAAGTTCAGCGGTGCAACCCAACCGTGCTGTCTGCAAAGGCAGATAGGGTTGGGACAAAGGGTTTTAACACCAAACAGATCCGTTGCGGCATTTACTATATGGATTTACAGTCAAAATGGCCATAAAGGATGTTCACAGAGTGGAAAGTGCATGTTGGGTATCATATGAGCATGGGCGTTCTATATGTTAACATTATGATTATGAGTTGGTATCTACATTAATGAGCGTCTGGTGACCTGCCTTTGACCATAGTGGACCTCTGATTTAGACACGGCCTATCGCTGACCCCAATACACACACTCATGCACACACACACACACACACACGGATCTGTTAATGGAGTGCTGATGAGGACATGGGTATAGTGTTAACCTATCGCTGACCCTCACCAGATTTCTCTCATGGGAAAGAGTAACACACATGGATACTCACACACAGACTTTTAAAGCTATATTAGTCAAGACCTCTGCAGTAGTTTTCATACTGAGAACCTTTCATACCTTCACAGAAACCTAGCTGTTGACATTATTAAAGGGATAGTTCCATAAATATGTGTAGGTAGATGCCACATTCAACTGCTCCAGACACGTCAACGTGTCTGCCATCTTGGAACGGTTAACATGACGCTGTTCAGACTAACAAATTAAAGAATTTTCATTGAAAATGTCACAGCATTGTGTAGCCCATGGTTGTAAAAACCACTGAGATATAAATTCCAGGACAAAATGGGATAACCTTTTAGAAGTGAGAATGTTCTGCTGTGTCTTATCTATAACTCAATATGCAATAATATCCATATGCAGAATTATCACAATGATAAACTAAATGCTCTGTTTCCCTTGTGCTTTTGTTCCTTAGTCTCCGTGTTGCTTATTGTTTGTATGTTAGTTTCTTTATTAAAAAAAAAAACCCTGCATTTAGATCTGCACTTCAGCCTGCTTTCTCCAGATATTACAGAACAACTGACCACCAATAGATCTAGCAGGGCTACAACTCATCCTTCACCAGGGCCAGCGTTCCCTCAAGGACCATGTTTGTGAGTTTTTGGACCTTGCATATCACACATAATTTGATATGACGGACCATAATTTGATTTCCTTATTTTGCTCTGGACTCAATGAACCACTTCATACACAACTTTGTATTAATGATCCTCAAGGGTCGCTTTGCTCAGATTTTGGATTAAGCCCTTCCGCGGAGTGGTGGGCGAAGTGGAGGTAGAACCACCGCCTAAACATTTTTTTTTTACATTATATTTATATATCACAAGCTAAGATGTCCGTGGAGCTTGGCCCACTGCAGACCCCAGCTGTCATGGCTGCCACGTCTAAGTCTTCAGCTAAGATGGCCGCCACACCTGAGTCAGCTCCAGTGTTAGCTCCAGCCCCTGAGTCCGCTCCAGTGTCAGCTCCAGCCCCAGAGCTCAGCCCAGAGAGTACAGTGCTGATCATCATGGCTATGGCTATTTTGTGTGTTTGGGTGGCACACACCTCTTCTGTTTCTCCCAAGGTGGCAGCAACATTCACTTTTGAACTCTTTGTGTCCTCTGATGCCCCTGTTATGGCCGCAGGTGCCATTTCTGAACTCTCTGTTTCCCCTGACGCCTCTGTTACGGCCATAGAGGGCGTTTCTGAACTCTCTGTTCCCCTGATACCTCTTTTATGGCCACAGAGGGCGTTCATGAACTTTCTGTGTCCACTGACGGCTCCGTTATGACCCCAGAGGCCAACTCTGAACTGAGGACAACCGTAACCTCTCTGTGCCTTTTGTTACAGATTCAGACCAAAATCAGGGAGCAAGGTGCTCTAAAGAACAACCCTCTAAGGGTGGGGACACACCAAACTGATGCCAAAGAACTAGCACTGATAAAAGCCGACTGTGTTGTCACCTCGTGTCGCCTGCGTTGGGGCAAAAAAACTGCACATGAACACACCGAGAGAACTACAGCTGACTGTCAGCCAGCACGCACATTAATATGTATTCGTCTATATTCGTAATTCAGAAAGGGAGTCCGGCACTGCAGACTGCAGATACACAAACAGTAAACAAAGCAAGCCGACGGTGTCCGGTGCAGAACACACAGGGAAAACTTAGTCAGCTGACGCTTAAAGACGTTTTTTTAGCCAAGGCTTGGAATACTCATTCACATTTCCACACAAGAGATGCACTCAGCATATCACTTTCTACCTTTTAAACAAGGGGAGTACAGATCTCATGCAACCAGACTATCGAGGAGGCCTCTATATAGGGCCTACTACTCCAGAATATCACGGGCATGGGCTCCAGACTAATGCTTGAGCTCTAAGAGAGCGTACTCAACACCGTCCTGAATAGGAAGGAGTACTTAGTCAGCTCGACCTGAGCATCATTGGTGTTGAACACAAGGGGCATAGAGCTCTGGGAGCAAAGCACTCTTAAGGTACCCTGAACAAGGGAAGTTAATATCAGTTTGACCCGAGACAAAGCTCAAGGGTGGAGGCCTAAACAAATAATGACTCTCGGTCCAAGACAGGTTGCTGTCTGAGCTAAGCTCTGTAGGAGTGGAGGCCTCAATGGGATGAAATTTTATGGAAGAGGCCTAGGACACTCAACCCCGCAACTTGATGGCTACAATCAAGGGGCTTTCACAGGAGAACCTGCTCTAAAAGACTACAAGCTAGATAATGCTACTAACAAAAGCTCTAGAGAGCGGAGGCTTCAGTATAGTGCTTTTCACTCTCTAAGCGAGAGGAAGCCTAACAATGCCCAGAGGACATCCACAGGGGAGGCTTTCTCAGAAATAGCCTGCGACACCTGGCTATTTGTCTGTGCCTAACACCACAAGAGAACTGTAGCTCAGCATTTAGCTTTTTACTCTAGTAACAAGAGGAGTCCAGCTCAGTCTAGGCAGATTGAGGAGGCAGCAGGGCCTGCAACTTGCATAATTAGTCTAATGCAGAAGACGGGCCCCAGCCGGACGACTCTCACAGTGAGTGGAGGCATACCAGGATCACTAGCTGCCAGTCTTGGGCTGGAGAAGCTCTCCTTTAGGAGCAGCCTACTCTGAGCTGCTGTAGGCTAGGAGGCGGAGATGCTACAGCAAAAACTGCCTCTGTCTAGAGACGCATTCCTAAAGAATTAAGCCTAAGCCGGATATCAGGGCAGCCCAAAAAATGGAGGGCCAGGTACACATGCATTCATGACTTTCCTGGAGCTCAGTGGAGTGGTGGTTTCAGCCTAACAACTCTCTAAGCAAAAGGAGGCCAACTCACTCGCTACAGGGAAATTACCAAGGTGGCCTTACCACAGGCCCATGCTTGAGAACATCATCTACCTGGAGCTCAGTGGAACAGTGGCTTTAGAATAATGACTCTCTATATGAGAGGAAGCCAACACACTCACCACAGGGTGACTGTCAGGGTAGCCTTACGACAGGCCAACGCTTAGGACATCATCTACCTGGAGCTCAATGGAGCGGCAGCATCAACATAGTGACTCTCAGATGAGAGGAAGCCAGCTCATTCACCACAGCGTGATTGTCAAGGCGGCCCACAGAGGGCCGAGCGCTTGAAGTCATGATCTATCTGGAGCTCAGGGGAGCGGAAGCTTCAGCATAGTGCCCTTTACTCTCTCAGTGAGAGGAAACCACTTCACTCAAATTAGGGCGGTTTATCAAGGAGACCTCACAGAGGGCCATACACTTGAAATCGTGATCTATCCTGGAGCTCAGTAGAGCAGTGGCTTCAGTAGAATGACTCTCTAAATGAGAGGAAGCTGTACTTTCTGTACTTTCTCAGTACAGAAAGATTATCAAGGCGGCCCCCAGAGGGCCGAACACTTGAAATATCAACTATCTGGAGCTCAGATGAGCAGAGAGGAGCCCAATTGAGAGAAGGCCAGCCCACTCACTACAGGGTTTCGCTCTTAATGCTACCCACTATATTAAGACCTCACAAACGACTCTCAGAGGAGAGGAAGCACATAGTAAGGGTGTCACGATAACCTTCCCTAATATTGGGAGCTCCAGGCCCCCAGTTTAAATGCCCCTATATAATAATATTTAATAATATATAATTATGAAAAAATGCCCCCTTTATTCCTTTTTATAGGGAGCTGAGGTCACTGAATTTATAACGGCTCTCACCAATGGTGAGGTGACCTACAAAGTGCTGCCCAGCCATTTACATTAAGGCCTTCAAAGAGCGAAGGCCTTAAAAGGGACCTATTATGCAAAATTCACTTTTGCATGGTGTTTGGATATAAATGTATGTTGGCAGTGTGTGTACACAACCACCCTTTAATGATAAAAATCCAACCACTCCTTTTTTTTTAATCCCCATAAATCATAAACAGTGTCTCTGAACAAGCCATTTCCAGATCCGTGGCAATGCGACGTCACATTAGCCACAGGCCCCGCCCACGAATGTTGACAGACAATGCCGTTTTAACATAGAACCGCCCTGAACGAGTTCACAGCGAGCTATACAGAGTCCGCCATTGCTGCACTGACGAGAACATCTCCCAAGCATTTTAGGTGTTCTGTAGCTGGAAGGATTAATTCGCATAGCTCTCTCCATTTACTCCCTCAACTCTACCAATATTTGTTTATGTCTGCACGAATCATTTCACGCCGGACTGCTTTGTGAATGAATGTCAATACAAAGGGACAATACAAAACAGAGGTGCTAAAAAGTTGTTCCTCAAGGATAGATCAGTTCGTGATCCAGCTTACAGTCTCCAAAGTGATACTGGATATGGCAGTAATGAAGGTGAGAGCACTTTCTGTGTAATTCGATATGTATGTTGATGATAATGCAAGGGAGAGAGAGAGAGAGTTTATGGATAATATTTTAATGCACACTTGCACTGTGTTTTATTAAGGTCTTACAGAGATTTTCTAGAGTGAAAACAGATGCTTCATCTTTTGTGTGAAGTACAATAAACATCATAAAACTCTGTAAAGTTTTGGCCATCATTCGGACAGGGTCTGGTACAACAGGCTTGTACTAATATAGTGGAAGAAGACAATATAAGTTAAAACTGTAATTGAACTAAACTATACCTGTTCTATCTCCATGCAGCATATATTCGCAGTTTCTGACATTATAGTGCGTCCTGACAGACTCCTTGCACCGGAGAATCAGCTCTTGAAGCTCCGCCCTCTTAGGCAGAGCGCAGCAGCTCATTTGCATTTAAAGGGCACTCACTAAAACGGCGCGTTTTTGCTCACCCCCAAAAAGTGCCAATTTTAACATGTTATAAAAAATTATCTGTGAGGTATTTTGAGCTAAAACTTCACATTCACACTCTGGGGACATCAGAGACTTATTTTACATATTGTAAAATGGGGCATAATAGGTCCCCTTTAATGTAAAGAGGCCTGCCATACTCTTGTTTTTAAAAAGAAATTCGAGATCTGTAGATGCATACCATGAAAATGAATAATAAGTAAAATGAAAATGCTTATTTTTGAAACTATACTGCTCTATATTTAAACAGTATAACAATTTTAGGAGGAAAAACAACGTCAAAGAGAAAAGTGTAAATTGCACAGTCCAATGAGAGAAACTACTGTGTGACAGACTCCTTGCACCGGAGAATCAGATCTTGAAGCTCTGCCCTCTTAGGCCGAGCGTACACACTCTGGGGACATCAGAGACTTATTTTACATCTTGTAAAATGGGGCATAATAGGTCCCCTTTAATGTAAAAGAGGCCTGCCATACTCTTACAGCCTTCACTCACTACCAAGCTCGGTGCCGGACCCACAGAAGGATTTCAAAGATGGAAGGAGGAGGTGTTATCTACCTCTTTTCACTGATCTACAGGATGCTTGAGCGCTTCTGGACTGGATCACTTCCCTCAGATCCTGCTTCTTCTAGTGTTACGCCTTCTACATGGCCTGCTTCTAGGAGGAGGAGGGGCATGAGAGACGATGCTAGCTCTCTGGCCCTGTCTGCGGTCCTCAAACTGGGACGGGCCGGGACCCCCTGGGTGTCTTTCAGCGGGTCAGCTTGTTATGCTTGAAGTACTGAGACGATTTCAGTCTCCTCTCAGTGAAAGGGACCAAACCCATTGGTACAGATGCCTGGCCCTCTTCCCTCAGGAAGATAGACAAACGATATTGGGTTTTCCTAAAGGGGAAACGCTCACAGTGTGTGCAAACAGTTCTCTCAAGAACTGAGCGTGCGTGCTCCTCGCCCAAACAAACAACGCACAAGTTGTGTGTGTGATCAAATGTCAAAAAGCAAATCCACCCACCATTCGTAACGTTTGCTTACACAAGCCATTTTTACCTGATTTTGAACAATCGTGCTTCAAACAAACAGTCTCTGAAGATGGAAAAAGAGGATGACATGTTCTCTAGGCACCCTTTATATACTTCCTGGTCACACTAGTATGATGTCATAGGCTGTTGCCGGCCAATACGGTTGCCGTGATTTTACCGTTGCTTCAGATACCAGTCACGCTGAGGCGTTCCCCTGTGTCTCAGGACACAGTGTGAGTTCCCTTTCGAAAGGGAACTAACATCTCTCAATATTAAATAAAAGTGCAACATTTCTATTTTGCACAGATTTACTCACAGGTGACAGTTTTGTTTTATTAAACACATGGGATGCTGTATTTTCAAAAATTCCAATTCTATTAATTAAATTTACAATATGAATGGAAAACAAAGAGTGTTGTGAAAAAAATTTGACCAATAATAACTCTATCCCTGTAGAAATTTAAAATGATCTGTGGAATGTTTCCTTGGACAATCTATTTAAAGGGTTAGTTCACCCAAAAATGAAAATTCTGTCATTAATTACTCATCCTCATGTCGTTCCACAGCCGTAGGACCTTCATTCATCTTCGGAACACAAATTAAGATATTTTTAATAAAATCCGATGGCTCAGTGAGGCCTGCATCCCGGCAAAAACAATTAACACTTTCAATGCCCAGAAAGCTACACTGTAAAAAAATTCCCCGTGAATTTACAGTAAAATACTGGCAGCTGTGGTTCCGGCCATTTACCGTAATTTTACGGTTTCAACACCGTTTTTCCAGTTAACAGCTGTTTACTATAATTCAACAGTACCAATACTGTTGCTCTTTTTTACAGCTTTACTGTAATTTCACAGTAGAGTACTGGCAGCTGTGGTTCCAGCCATTTACTGTAATTTTACGCTTTCAACACCGTTTTTAGCTGTGCTGTAATTTCACAGTAAAATACTGGCAGCTGTGGTTCCAGCCATTTACTGTAATTCTACCATTTCAATACCGTTTTACATTTTACAGCTGTAATGTAATTTCACAGCAAAGTACTTGCAGCAATGGTTACAGCTATAATTCTACAATATATAAAAAAATATATATATATATATAACATAAACAATACATAATTAAAATCTTTAGTATAGTATATAATGTGTACAGACATGTCAAACTATATTTTAACTAGATGGAGAGTAAATAAATAAAGAATTATAGTACATCATTTGCTATTTATTAAAACACAGGCAGAATGGGCATTGACAAATTGGTTGAAACTGACCCAAACTGAATCTCAGCATAAACAAAAACAGTAAGTTAAGAAAAAAGAAAATAGCACTTGATTTAACCAACACAAATAAGAATACCTTTAAGAATTTGTTTAAAAAAACTAAATTCTCAATATTCATTTACCCTGACGCTATCCCAGATGTGTACAACTGCCTTTCTTCAGCAGAACACAAATGTTTTTAAAAAGAAATTTGAGATCTGTAGATACATACCATGAAAATGAATAATGAGAATAATGAGAATGCTTATTTTTGAAATTATACTGCTCTATGTTTAAACAGTATAACAATTTTAGGAGGAAAAACAACGTCAAAGAGAAAAGTCTAAATTGCACAGTCCAATGAGAGGAACTAGTGTGTGAATAAACCTTAAGAAGAGACCAAAAAAAAAAAAAAATTAAAAAAGGCCAGTGCATCACAACAACTTTGGAAGGATCTAGCAAGAAGTCTGATGAAACTGGTCAACACGCTTCTGAGAGGAAAACATTAAGAAAATGTTAGTGACTATATGTAGCACATGGCAAAAGATAGTCATCATATACAGTCTGGACACACTTTCAAATTAAACAGAAAATTAACTGTTTAGTAGATGAACGTAATTAGAAACTTATAAAGTAAATAAATGTTTGTTACAGTAGAGAAAACAAAACAAAATATCATCTTAACAGAAGCAGGGGCCAAGACATGCCCAGACAGTTAAGCCATATGTAAAAGGAAGTGATTGTGTGTTTTCCAGTTAGCCAAAGATGAGTGAATAATTAAGTGAGTGTCTGTAAGCTATGGGTGTATTCTGTATGCAACTAGAAACATGTGTGTGAATTTGCATTTGCCTCACATAATGCAATGATAGTACTGCATGTGTGTGCACAAAGTTTGCAAGAATACACGATTCTGATCTAGGGGTGGGACAGTTCGCTGTAAAAAATTGAACCATTCGGTTCTCCACCCACGGTTTGTTGAAAACAACGTGCAAAACAGACAGACGGATTCGCCTAATGTATGTTTCAGTCGATGGATATGCATTCTAGTTTCCCAATACGTTACAACAGCGATGATCAAAAGAACATGGACAAAACAGTCAGTTGTTGTAAACAAATGTTCAATGACGTGCCGAATGCTCTATGACCAGTCATTTACACCGTCATCACCCGGGTGTTGATAGCGCGTGACGTGAGTGCAGGTGAGACCTGAACATCTCATGTTGCTATCTGTATTTAAACTAAACTCATTTAAACCTTGCCAATTTAAACATTCATCCGTAAGACGCGAAAGAGAACTCGAATCAGCTTTACGAATCTTTTGTTTCGAATCAGTGGTTCAGAGTGTGTATCAAACTGCCAAAGTCACACCCCCCAGTGATGAACAATTGAAATTCCGAAACACTTATGACGCAACAAAGCCTCATTTACTGAAATCACGTGACTTTGCTGGTTTGATACACTCTCCAAACCACTGATTCGAAACAAAAGATCCGTAAAGCTTCGAAGCTTCATGAAGCGGTGTTTTGAAATCGCCCATCACTAGATATTGTTGAATAAAGTTGTTATTTTGTTTTTGGCACACAAAAAGTATTCTCGTTGCTTCATAACATTAAGGTTAAACCACTGTAGTCACATGAACTGTTTTAAATACGTCTTTAGTAGCTTTCTGAGCACTGAAAGTGTTAATTGTCTTGCTGGCAATGCAGGCCTCACTGAGCCATCAGATTTTATGAAAAATATCTTAATTTGTGTTCTGAAGATGAACAAAGTTCTTACGGGTGTGGAATAACATGAGGGTGAGTAATTAATGACAGAATTTTCATTTTTGGGTAAACTAACCCTTTAACATCTTTTCATTAAGTTACAAAAAAAGAGAAAAGGGTTCAATTAGAGGCTGATTAGAGGCAAAAACCTCCTGCTTACTTTTCCTTTTCCTGACAACAAGAAATCCTCTATTGTATTCAGATATTTTCTTTGTTTAATGATTAGCATTAATGATGCATTGGAGCTACAAAGACTTACAATGAACAGGAATGCTCTTTAACAGTAAAAAAACCCCAGTAATTACCACACAACCACCCCGAGCTAGAGTTTACATCAAAATTATAAATATTTTGCATTTGTTTCTATGAATATCAAATAATGACTGTGTGGTGAGAATCCTTTCTTTTTTTTAATGTCTTCTAGTTAAGCTCCCACCACCGTTATGCTGACTGGGCTGGTCAAAGTAAAGACGGGAAACACATTTCCATTGACGTCAAAATGCGAATCCTTCCTACAAACTGTGGTTTTGTTGTGGGATTCTCATACACCACCATTATTAGGGGTTTCGGAAGGGTGATATATAGGAAATAAATATATAAATAATCAATCCTGCATCCAAAAGCCACAACAAAAGGTTCCCATTAGGAATAGAACAAAATGATGAAGGAAAGCAACGATGCCAAAGTCATTTTCAATTAATGGAAAGAGCAGGAAGAGTTCACATGGGATGCTGAGGTCCCAAAGGACAACTGGGTGAAGCATGCTGTGCTCATCAAATACCAATAAGAGAAGAAACTTCAAATCAATATGGTATGTTAACTAGATGAGCTGAGCAGTACAAGCCAATCTGTTGTTTTGGCTCAGACCTTCGTCTTCAACAAAGTAAAAAAAAAAAAAAAAAGTTAAATCATTTCCAACAACCAGTCCCAAGAGGGTTTTTTTTTTCTCTTCTTCTTTGACCGTGGTCTATGCAAAGATTTGTGTGCGGTCTATAGACATCTACAGAGCCTGTAATCACACGGTCTACAATTGACAGTCTGGCTGATAAGGAGTATTAGCAAAAATATAATATTTTTATGTCACCTGTCAACTCCTAAGCGAGAAAAGATTGACCTCTGTGTTGCTCTGCAGTCCTGGGTCCTCTCCTCAACTACCTATATCTGACTCTCACACCTGGGCAAATCATCTTTACATCACTCATCATCTTGGCATATTTCTACCCACCTGCTGAGTCTGATCAAGACAGCTCATCACAAGGGGCTTTCATTACAGCCAAACTATTTCAAGTCAAATACTCCTCTTTGATCATGAAGAGCATGTTTTTTCTTTGTTTTTGTTTTTTTTCCTATGTCAGCACTCCAGAGATGGTGAAAGGTACAATACGTGCAAGGGGTGCCAGGAATGTTTTGTGGGTGAGCAGGTGGAGCTGTCACACCACACACATACACATAGTAAAACCTCTGAAATCCTTCTCCACTTACACCCTGTCAGCCTGCTTCCATCCCAACAGCCCACAAGGTCTGGATCCAGCATACAATCAAAGTCACTGGGGTCCAGTGTTGTTTTGGACCCGCTATTCAGAGTATGGTAGTCATAAAGGTTCAGAATGGTGAGTAAATGATTTTCTTTTTTAGTAAAGGTAACAAAAAATGTTTAATGACATTTAATTAAACTCAACTGCAGAGCTGGGTAGTAACAGATTACGTAATCAGATTCCAAAAATCAAGTACTTGTAATTAGAGTAAACTACTTTTTAAAATACTCGTAATCAGACTACAGTTACTTTTTTATGGATTACATGATTACATATTATTTACACAATGGCAGTAAGTTGTTCACAATTCATTGATTCTCCTAATTTTTAATGTTTTTAACATTTATATTTTTTTCATAATAAACCTGCCGCTTATTTATGTTCGTGATTCTTCACGTTTTTCCCGGCGGTGAAATATATATAAAATATAGATGAATATATATGAAATACAGATGAAATATATATATGAAATAATAATAATAATAATAATAATATACAATTATTATACTATAATATAATAATAATAATAATATGAAATATAGATTAAATATTTGATGTAGCAGTGATATTGCTGTGAATTTCATGTTTTTCAATATTTGTTTTTGTAATGTTGCTGTTTTCAAAATTTACTTAATTTTAAGTAAATATGTTTTAAAATCATAAGATGTGATTTTGTTTTATTCAGTGTTACTATCAGCAAATACTAACAGGTACATTAGTGTTAGTATTTTGAAGTATTAACCATACATTGCACTTTAAAAAGAATCTGTTGAGGCTCTTGTTGGTGAATAGAATATATTTTTTGGAATATATTTTTTCTTTGTATCTGACAAAATAGTACAAGATTATCCTACAATATATGTGACATCAAATAAGGGTTAGCATAAAAGTAATCTAAATGCAATCCAAAAGTAGTCAGATTACATTGCGTTGGTGCATAAGAAAAAAAACCCAAACGGTAGTTAAACTGACAGTCCAAAAAAAGTAATATATATATATATATATATATATATATATATATATGTTGTTCGCAACACCATCGACCCAGCCATCAGCACCAGATCCGCCCACTCATTCACAATTCCTGGAATTCTAATCACCTGCACCTGTTCACCAGCGACATACTGTACACCGGTGAGGCGGAGGATTGCAGCGGGTTTCTCCTACAGTATTCTCTATACTTTGAAATGCAGCCTACACTCTTCACCACCGATTACGCCAGAGTGGCATTTATGATCTCTCTCTGGCCGAGCTTTGCAGTGGACACAATCATTGTGGCAGTCCAACGCTCAAGTCACCAACTCCCTTTCTGAATTTATCAGCCATTTCAAGGAAGTCTTCGGACAGACTGTTTCAACCCTCTCTGTACACGATCAGCTCTTCAATCTTCGTCAAGGTACTGATCCAGTCAGCACATACACCCTACAATTCCGCACCCTAGCGGCCTTAAGTGGCTGAATGAGACAGCCCTCCTCACTCCTTTTCGTCAAGGATTAAATACTGATATTCATCAACTGAAAATTTTATCCAGAAAATCATCCGGGTGTCACAACGCCTATTTGCATGCTCACTGCAACAACCCACTCTGCATCCTCTGCCCTCCCTAACACCTGTCGCCCTTCCAGCACCAGAGCCGATGCAGATCGACTCCAACCATCTCACTCTTGCGGACCGTCTGCAGAGGATTACTAACCATCTACGCTTATATTCTATGCCATTCGACCACCACGCCCAGTGGTGAGTACTATTCAACTTCCTCCACAAATTGCTCCTTTAACCAGAACTACAGTATATATCCTAAATCATCGTCAGCACAAGCCCTCATCGACTCTGAATCAGCGGGGAACTTCATCTCTCACAACCCTGCTTCAAAGACTCATTGTCAAGAGGAAACACTGCCCCCAAAACTTAGCGATACCCTTCATTCTGGGAAAACCGCTGGACTGTGGTCGCAACTGTCACTTCTCCCCTACCCTGACGCTCCGCATAGGAAGTCTGCACGAAGATAAGATCTGGTGCTGGAAGGTTCAACTGCTGACATCATCCTGGGGCGCCCGTGGCTACAACATCATGAGCCAAGAATCAATTGGAACACTGGTAAGATCCTTCAGTGGGGAGAATCCTGTTTTTAAGCCTGTCTATCTTCAATTGTCAACGTTCCTGCTGTCTGTCTTCAGTCCAGCTTTGATCCTTCTTCTGTCGTTCCACTCAACTCAACCATCATCGAACGTCCCGAGACGGAGATCAAACCTTTTATGAAATGTTTGCTGTTTTGGGTTAAAAGAAAGGCAGAAATATTACTGAATAATGACACACAAGACAATTTAATTTAAACATCTGGATAGATGGTACACATATATCTGAAAGAATAAATAAGTGAAAGCAAATTCAAACACCAGTGTCACCAGTAAATGTTCAATGAATGTCAGTGAAAATAACCAAATATATTTAACAGACAAACATTGTGTACTACTGAGGCTCTTTGTTATGGTTAGCTTATTTTGCATAAACCTCAGAGTCAAATATATATAAAAAAAATCTTCCTTGTAACAACCTAAATCCAGATAAGTTACAATCTTTTACACACACAGCCTTTGTTTACAGAGATTACTAGCGGAACTATCAGTTAATGATCTTAACATAATTTAACAGGGCATTAGGCACTGAGGATTTACAATCCCTGTTTTGAGTGAAGCAAGCGATGGAAGACGAGTGAAGTAAACGAATGGAATGTTTTAATTATATGGCTCTGATTGGGTCGGTAATGAAACCACAACACAATATTATGGCTGGCAGCAGGTCAAGGCACTGATGACCTAATCCTTGAGAGCTCTGAATTATTTACTTTCCTCCTCTTGTTTCAGGATTGAGGGAGATGAAAATGAGGACAGCAATAGAGCGCCAGCCACCAGTGTTGCGGAAGCCCACCCTTTAGCTAAGGCCACAGGCGGCATGTTTGAACAACAAACAGTTATTCGGTCAAATGATGCTGGAGTCTACAAAGTAACACTGGAGAGTCTCATTCAAATTCAGCTTTCTAATATTTGATTCACTTGAAATACTGAAGCTATACTGCTCTTCATAAAGGATTCCTCATCAAAACACACTCAGGCCCCTTGATGACGGATTACAGCATCACAGTTGACTTGAAGAAAATGTCAGACTTGTGGTCCTGGTTCTTCTCAGCAACCACTCCATAGAACGAATCAAAGATCAGAGAAGAAGAAATTAGTATGAAGGGAAGATTAAAAAAAAGAGGAAGGGTTCAGAAATAGCCAGGGGAGTCTGATGGAAAAATCAACAAAAGTGGTCTACCAGAACTCCTCTAGATGTACAATTAGTGCCTGAACAAAGGTGAGAGGGTTAAGAAATTCCAGTAAAAGGAAACTTGCTTTAAATATGGTATTTAAAAAAAAAAAAAAAAAAAAAAAAAAAAAAAAAAGCTATAAGAGAATAAAATACTAAAATGGTCACTCATTGTTACATGTTTGGTCATTTTGAGTTACTTTGTGTTTCCCCTGTGACCTGTTTTTTTCTGTTTTCTGATTAGTTCTTTTGGTTCCACCTGTGTCTAGTTAATTATCTGATTAGTTTCTTTGTTTGGTCCATGCATATAAGGCCTCAGTTCTCCCTCAGTGTTTGTTGATTCTCGATTGTGTTATGTGTGAATTATTTCTGTTTTCAAGAGTATTATTAAAGTCATTTTTCCTAACGTCTATCTTCGTGAGTGTGGTTACACGTACCGTTACAGAAGAACCGACCGAACAGTATTTTGCAGTGTTTTCCCTTTCTGTTTGATTTTTTTATTTTTATTTTCTTTTCCCCATGGACCTTCCCTCCGTCCAGCTACTCTGCCTAGAGCTGGAAGACTGTCCGCTGGAGACACACATACGGTACTTTTTACATTTCACATGCCAGACTCATTATCCGGACCGCTTTCTCTGTGTTTTTTATCCCGCCAGCTTGAACGAGCGGTCGAAGGCACACGTTCCAGCGGACGGTCCTAAAGAGGATTTTGCCTCTTTTGTGAAGTGGGTGCTGGTACACAATAATTCACCATTCACCATCGGCCCCATAGAGGATGACTTTGACACCAGCCCCACTCCACCACCAGAGACCAGTCAACCACCACCAGCGAGTGACCCGACGGAATATTTGCTTGAGCCCACCCCAGACAGTGAAGACCGGCCACCTGCGAGAGACGAGCCTGTACCAAGGATAAGGAGAGTGTTTCATCGCCTCAGAGCCTGGACCACTGACAGAGTCTGACCAGGTGCGTGAGCCAGCAACACCATACGTCGCTGAGGGAGTGCTTGTGGAACTCGAGGGCTGGGAGGAAAGCCCCGCCCACAACACCAATGCTGTGGTTAAGATGAGTGCAGTCCCTGGTAATTATTATGAAGAACTAAAGGACATTCAGGAGGACCTTAAAGACTGGTTTGGCGAGGTTATCCCCTGTTTACCCATTTCTCAAGTTCCCCTAATTCTTCAGTGTTCCCTGATTCTCCTGAATGCCCACCCAGCCTCCCTCTCCCGCCTCCTCATTCAGACAGTTCCCCAGCCCCACCATCGCTGCTGACCTTCTGCCACTCTGCTTCACCCACATACCGCTTCCAGCCACTGTGCCCCCTGCTCCACCTCGGCCCATTGACACTTTGGCTCCACCTTGGCTCCTCCCTCAGCTCCACCAGAAACCCTCAGGATTTTCGGCTCTACCTCAGACGCTCGTCGCCGCAGGCTCCACCTCAGTCTTCAGGTCCATTGGCTGCGCATGGGCTCATCGGCTCCATCTGGTTCTCCATCATTGGCTGCATTTCCATTGGTCATCCCCAGGGTGTCATCTGCCACCAAGTCGACTCCACCATGGCTCCTCCCACCTTCGACTCCACCCTGGGGCCTTGTCCTGGCTGGCCTCTGGTTTACAATCTGGCTCCTCCTGTTCCTGGCTTCCCTCTGGCTCCACCCTTTCTGCACTTCCCCATGGACTCATTTGTTGAACCTGAACTGTTTTCTTTTGTCATTTGTTCCACATCCCCCTCCATGGCCCCTGCCAGTTGTACTCTGTCTTTTACGACACAAGGACTTCCTGGGAGGAGGCAATCTGTTACATGGTTGGTCATTTTGAGTTCCTTTGTGTTTGCCCTGTGACCTGTTTTTTCTGTTTTCTGATTAATTAATTTGGTTCCACCTGTGTCTAGTTAATTATCTAATTAGTTCCTTTGTTTGGTCCATGCATACAAGTCCTCAGTTCTCCCTCAGTGCTTGTTGGTTCTCATTTGTTGCGTGTGAATTATTCCTGTTTTCAAGAGTATTATTATTAAAGACATTTTTTCTAACGTCTATCTTTGTCTTCATGAGTGTGGTTACATGTACTGTTACACTCATATAACAAAAAATAGCTGCAACAATAATTTAAATATGGCGATAATCTGGAAAGCTTTGAATGAGTCAGGTTTTGTCAAATATCTTATTGATATTTTATATATTATATAGTTTGATACACGCTGCAAACCACTGATTCGAAACAAAAGATTCGTAAAGCTTCGAAGCTTCATGAAGCAGTGTTTTGAAATCACCCATCACTAGATATTGTTGAATAAAGTCATTATTTGTTTTGTTTTTTTTGTGCACAAAAAGTATTCTCGTCGCTTCATAACATTAAGGTTGAACCACTGTAGTCACATGAACTGTTTTAAATACATCTTTAGTAGCTTTCTGGGCATTGAAAGTGTTAATTGTTTTGCTGGGATGCAGGCTTCACTGAGCCATCGGATTTTATCAAAAATATCTTAATTTGTGTTCCGAAGATGAATGAAGGTCTTATGAGTGTGGAATGACATGAGGGTGAGTAATTAATGACAGAATTTTCATTTTTGGGTGAACTAACCCTTTAAGCAGCTGAGAATGGAAGCCTTGTACATTCAAGTTACAAATGGCTGCACCCACTTGTCTCTTATGTTAAAAATAAGGTTGACAATATGGAATTCTAAAACATTCAAATATTTTATAATGGTCCCCCTCAACATGCCCTACTATGGGACCATAGATAATTTCAGTACAGTATGACATGAAGAATATTAAGGAGGGCATGTTGAGGGCAGACACTGGACAACACCACAACCTAAATGTAAACCAGTTTTATAACTTAAGGGGTTGAAGGTTCCATGCTGGAGCCCTTCTCCTTCTCTCTCTGTTGTCCTCTCTTCCTGCAGGGTTCTGGAAAGTTCAGGTTTAATGCTTCATTGACTGCAGATGTTGCAACCATTGCGAAATCTGGAGTCTCCTTTCTCTCATCGCCAGCTCATCTCCATACTTAGTCTGGTTTGGTCTCCTCTCAAAGCTCCTCTCAAGGCTGATTGAGTTCATCCCCTCAAATCGATTCTCAGCTCGTAAGGATATGTTGTTGTGGTAATGATGAAACAGCATGTTTGCTGTTTCAAGTCTTTACTAGCTAATGTGATTCTGGTAAATGAAGCCACAGGCCTAATTAGGTCCTTTAGTCTGTATAAGGTCATCTTGAAGTAATTTGTGGACATTTTGAGGAAAATGTATTAAAGGGGGAGGGGGGTGGGATAGAGAGGGTTGAACAAAGCAATGTTAACCCTTATTAAAAGAACATTTGAATTAACTTAACATCTGAGTTAAAATAAGATGGATAAGCATTTAGATAATTATCCCAATACAAAGGTCACATTTATAGTATTGGCATTTAATCTATTTCAGCGGTTCTCAAACTGGGGTACGCGTACCCCTGGGGGGTACGTGAGGTGACAGAGTGGGTACGCGAACAAAATGCCGAATGTTGCCGTTCATTTAATTCTTCCCCACCTTAAAATAACATTAAAACCGATCATATATTTTCTAACAGGCACAATGCCGTAAATACATAAATACATCCAATCAAAATACCACATCTTTTGTGGTCAAATCTGACAGCGTCCATTTCCACATAAGCAGCGCGCATATGGGTGCATGTTGCGTGCAGAGTCTGCTGCCTGAGCAAATCGCGCTACATTACTGCCGTTCTCGACAATGTACCTGTAGATTTAGCACTTGAACAAACAGCCTGGCACAAAAGGTGCATAGAGATCAATTTAAGATTCAAACTCTTGATACAAAACATACCCTTTGTGAGCTCTTGTTTTTAATGTTGATAATGTTATACGAGCAAGAATGCAAATCCAAATATCCACACGATTGCAAATGTGATATTGATATTATACAACATTTCAACAAATAAAAGGGTAATATTAAGTGATGTTCTTCACAATATTGTCAGTATTTGCTCTATTTTGCAACGAAAGCCACAGCACAACTACAACACAGAGCGGTGTTCCGTGAACGAATCTGCGGCTTTGAACGAATTGTTCGTGATTCAATGATTCATTCATAAATACAGCCGTTGAACGAACGACTTAATGACTCACATTGCATTATGACTTACCGCCATCCATTGACGGTTTTAGTATTTAAAAGAATCACTTTTCAAGTTTTATAATTGCATATTTCTCTATTGAACTTTTTATTATTATTTAAAACATTATTAATGTTGTAAAGGTATTTATATAGATTTTTTTTTAAAAAAATACCAATTTAGGGGGCAAATATTGTTCCTTAATGGAAAAGGTGCAGTCTAAGAGGAAGAGAGGGGGTACGCAGAAGGATGGTAAATGCCTCAGGGGGTACTCCACTCTAAAAAGTTTGGGAACCACTGATCTATTTAATTAAAGGTAAAATTGAAATTTTACAGAGAATTAATCTGTGCAACTATATAATGAGAGAGAGTGACTCAAATCAATGACTCAAATCTCACCAAGTCCCTTCACCAAAAAAGGTTAGTTTACTTAGTGGCCATTTCTGCAGGTTACATCATTGTGCCAGTTGGTGGCAAGAAGTCACGTACTGTTCTGTGTGAGCCATTGAATCACTGATTTGAGTGAGTCATTGAATCATTCCACATTTTACATTTTTGTTGCAAATCATTGAGTCATTCCCGACTGAAAGTGTTATTATTCTCTCTTAAAACATGTGTGTCTACAATCAAGAGTGAGCAGGTCCTCTTTCAGAAATGAGATGTCCCAGTCATTCAGTTTGTTCACTAATGCAAATCTCGTTCAGCCTCAAAACACTGGCTTGTTTAAGGACAGTCAATAAATGACAAATATAAGTTAGTGCATGGACATGAACAAGAATGATTCATTCTTTAAAAAAAAAAAATAGTTTCATGAAACACTAACTCGGTGTCATTTCAAAGGCTGCGCCCTCTGTAGGTCGCATTTGTCGGCTCTATATGTCATTGAGTATGTGTGATTTCAGAAGAGTAATTGACTGTTATTCCTTGTGAGGCGTAAATGATTGTAATTTCTTTCTTACTTTGGAATGTATTGGTTACTTTTCCGAAATGAGGCATCCTCAATGACGTATGCAGCCAACAAATGCGAACTCGAAATGAGACACAGCAACTGTCAACTATACATTATTGCGAAAATCACAGGTGGAAGGCTTTATTTTGTAATAATGACCAGATGACTTGACATTATCCCACTTGTAACATGGCTACTCACCAGATACAATAATTTTATTTCAAACATTTTTTTAAAATAAATAATTATTATTATTATTTTAAAATAAATTGATTTTATTATCTAAGAAATTGGTCAGTAATATGAATATGAGTAATATGAAAAGTATCATCAGCACCATTTTACAAAATTTGATCACAGAATTCTGTGACTGACCAATCAGAATCAATTTGTCCAAAGTGCTGTACGTAATTAAAATATTTACAGTAAAGAAAACTTGACTTTCAACATCCATCTGGCCTATTAGCAGTTTGTGTGAGAGTCATGGAGAAAAAGTAATACTTCAAAATTCTTTGCACTCCCTTAAATGATTGGATAAACCTTCTTTGACTCTGGACTCAATTTGGACTCGACCTAATCTCACTTTCAACCCTCAACAGCTTTTGTAAACTCTTCAGTACCCCCTTCACAGATGCCACCCTGCACTGAATTTATTCACTGGCAAAACGCCTTTTGTGTTTTTACATCTCTCTCCTCTCTTCCCTTGGCCTTCTGGTTGTTGTTTTGAACTCAACAGGGAATGCCTGAAAAAATGTTTTTTTACTGCAGAACATGCCTTGAGCACATTGTTAGCGAGCAAGATTTAAAGGACCCTTTTAATCAAACCCAGATCACGGTTCACGGCAGGGTCAGCAGTCCGTCTCTGCAGGGCACTCATGACTGTACCACGCCCACACATCTCTCAGAATCTACAAATCTGTCCTTCGTTTGGAAGTCCAGGTGTGACGATGAGATTTTAGGTCATAAAAGCTGCTGTACACCACCCTGCCCAACAGTCCTATGAACTGAACTGAAACTCTGCAATTATATAGCTCGACTAATGCTGCCTATTGGCTTAGTATTTTATCAGATGCATTTTACTAACCATATTAACAAGAGGTGAATAAAAATGAAGAATGGTAAAACGACAGTAAAAAGAAGTGCTGACGGCCTCCAGCCGCTAATGAAGGTACAATTTGTTCTTGTTGACTATTTGTGGGAATTTTGTGGGTGTCAAGAAGTTAACAACCAGATGGACTGTAACTATTGCAATGAGAATAAAGATTGATTATTATTTTTCATCTATGCATGATATTTATACAAGTAATGAGCACCTTTCAAATTAATTAACAATATTTAGTAACTAGATTTGAGGATAAGTGTTTGCTTACTTTGCTAATGTGGAGCACAAGCAACACCGGAATGTATACGTATTAATTGCTAAACAGCTCCATAAATATCTTGGGTCTTAAGTGAGTAAATTAATAACTGCAAATGTTGTGCTCTCTACTGCTAGTGTCACATTCCTCACCTCCAGACCCTCATGGGTGAAGGTGTGAGATACAGAGCCCATGTACCAATAAAGAGTAAACGAGATCAAACCCCTGGAGCTGGACACTATTCCTGACTGACCTACCTGAGATCCAGATGCCTGGAAAGGCATCAATTGGAGAGGATCAATTAGAGCTATATTTCTGAACTGGTGTCGTGACCCAAAAAATGGGTCATAATAGAGCTGCATGATTAATTGTTAAAAGAATGTGATCTTGATTCAAACACCCACATGATCTTATTCCTAAATGACAACGATTCTCTTACGTCTGTTAAAGGTGCAGTGTGTAAAGTTTAGCGGCATCTAGCGGTGAGGTTGAGAATTGCAACCAACGGCTCAGCCCACTGCTAACCCCTCCCTATCGAAGCACATAGAGAAGCTATGGTGGCCAACACAGGACAAAGATGTTGTCATCAGAGACGGACAGCAGAGAGTAGCCAGTCAAAAAAACACTCTGTAAAGCAGTTTGTCTGTTTAGGGCTACTGTAGAAACATGGTAGCACAAAATGGTGAATTCGATGTAAGGGGACCCGCGGTGTTTGTAGATAGAAATGGCTCATTCTAAGGTAATAAAAACATAACGGTTTATTATGTAAGGTCTTAGTTTATACACCACTGAAAACATAGTTATGTATATTACATTGCATTTCTGTAAATAGATCATCCTAAATATTACACACTGGACCTTTAAAACTTTGTCAAAGTCACACTGGAACCAAACAGTGAAAAAAAAAAGTGAATGAATGATGTTAAAAGCAAAGAATAAAATAAAACTAACAATGTTTTCATGCATGTTAGGTAGCAAAATAAATAGGCATTTTAACTAGGAGGAAATGCTTAATGTCAGTCAATATTTTGATTTATGACCGCCTGGGGCCCGTTTCAATAAGGAGGTTCAACCAACTCTGAGTTAAACCTTGAACTCTGAGTTGACTTACTCTGAAACGGGAAACTCTGAGTTTTCTGTTTCAGAACAGCTGAACTGAGTTAGTTCAATCGACTCTGAGTAGGTTGACTCTGAGTTAAGCGCGTGCACCACAACTATGAAAAGCCATCATCAATGGAGCTCCGATATTACGATTCACCACGTGACAAAATGACGTCCGCATACCTCTGAGTCAATGCAAATGTAATTCGTATCACTGTTATAATATCAAAGGTGAAAACTGGCAGAACGGTAAGTTATTGAACCAGTACTCATTTTCATGGTATCCCACATGCCAAAAGGGAAGAAATAAAATAATAATTTAAGTGCTTTTTTTTTTTTTTTTTTTTGCAAATTATGTTCTATTTACCATGTAGGCTAAAAGTAGCAGTTATTTGCAATAAGTGTAAATAGTAATTAGATGCTATTTATTTTTTATACTGGCAGATACATACTATTTGCACCTCAGTATTGTTGTAAATTAACATTTTATTAACATCATTTTTATTGAAAATAAATGCCTTTCTGATGTGATGGGAAAAAGGAGAATAGAGAGCTCAGCAGAAGGCAGATTCGAACCCAGTCAATCACATTGCAATTTAGTTTTCAGCATCCATCGCGCTACTACCTACACCACTGAAGCCATTAATCACATGCCTTGATTTTAACCTTTTAATCTTGTTTTCTGTTTGCATTAAGATTATTTTTATTACCACACTGGCAGATATTGATAATTTTAAGTAAAATGCACTTAATTTAGATCCCCCCAGAAAACAAGACTAAATATCTTATATTATTTTCTTATATAGAAAATCCATCTTGATTTAAGAATTTTTAGATATTTGTGCTTGAAATAGGACAAAAAATACTCAAAGCATTTTTGCAGCATGAATGAATGAATGAACTATTTAAACATCACTTGCACATTAAAAAGGGGGAGGAGACCGAAGGAAACTCTGGGTTTACCAGAGAAAACCTGCTCCTGACCAGGTTAGGTTCACAGAGTAAGTTACCATGGTAACTGACTCTGAGTATAAGTTACCTCTCTTTCAGAAACAGGCTTGACTTAACCTGCTTTCTCAGGTTTGACATACCTTCCATTCTGAAATGGAAAACCCAGAGTTTCCCTCATTTCAGGGTTAACATACTCAGAGTTTTCACTTAACCTCCTTTCTGAAACGGGCTCCTGGTCCATCATGTGATTATTATTATTATTATTATTATTATTATTATTATTATTTATATAGCACTGACATTTTGCAATCAATTAGATTAATACAAAAAATAAAATAAATAAATAAAGGACATCATCAATTACAGAATATAATGTTGAGTTATTAGATATAATAGTGAAAGTTGATTCTGGTTGCTGTTGTGTTATACACAAACTAGAAAACATTTAAGTCCATGTTTTTAGTCATGTTTTTGCACTTACAAATATTACTGTGGTGGTACTATGGTAAAGTTATAGTATCAAATGGTAATACCATGATACTTTGATATGGTTACCATTCAGTATGCCATGGCACTTAGACTGTACTCCATTGTAATTCAAAGAATAATGTATGGTACCTGTAAAACAAAGTTTTTCTTTCTACATACACAACACAAGGGTGAGTTCCAGTAACCTAAAATTGCCCTCTTGATTACTGTTCTGATCCATAACATATGGCACACCTTGAGTAGGTAAAACTAGTAGACTGAAGATGTCTGAGAGGTAAAAAAAATAGAGGGAAAGAGAGAAATGGAAAAACATTCATACAATGTTCTTTTTCTAAATCTGCAGTATTCAATCGAGAACAGGCGCCTGTGTCTCAGGTATCTTGGACAGTATAGTGGAAATTGAATATCTTGCCATACTGTAGTATGAACATGAATAAGAGATGTGGGTTTGAGAGCTGCATGTGCAGCTTGAGTGATGACAGGTGGAACAGAAAAGAGGCATATGGATCCACATGGAATCCTGCAAAGTTCTCAACACAAAGAGAAAATCCAGCAGTGTAACTTTCCTTGAACCCTAAGAGGAAAATTGATTCAAAACCATTCTCAAATGCTAAATAACTATCCTCTAAATCCGGTCTAGACTGAGGAGTCCTTTGATTGTTGAGGGATGTAAAACTGCACATTAATTAGTTAGAGTTCACTAATTACGACCATTAGGCTACAGTTATATATTATGGATCCTCAACTGGATGGAACTGGAATAAATACTTTGAATGTTGCGATCCTATGGGACTTATGATAGCTACCTGAATCGTAACAAAGCACTGTTCGCCAGAGGAGAACTGGCCCCCCGACTAAGCCTGGTTTCTCCCAAGGTTTTTTTCTCCATTTTAACACCTATTTGACACCTGTTTGCCACCTGATGTCACCTGTTGGAGTTTGGGTTCCTTGCCGCTGTCGCCTTTGGCTTGCTTAGTTGGGGACACTTGACATTTGACATGACATTTGATATTCAACAGTGCTTTGATCTGCCTGCATTGACACCATTCTTTAAGAGCTGCTGTGCAGCCAAAATTATATACCAGTTATCACTGTAAAGCTGCTTTGACACAATCTGCATTGTAAAAAGCGCTATATAAATAAAGGAGACTTGACTTGACTTATGTTAATTTTTTTAAATAATTTGGATTAAAAAAATGTTTAATTTACGTTGATAGCAGGCTTTTCATAATAAACAAAACAATAAAACTATTGGCTTAAAAGGCACAATATGTAAGATTTTTATATCAAAATATCCAAAAACCAATTGTGTACTCACATTATCCTAAATGTTTCCATAAAATTGTAAATTTAGAGAAATTCACAATTTTAAATAGAGGTCAATCATTAACCTATTTGTTACTTGTCGCCTGTCAATGACGTAATGTCTGCGTTATCCCTGGTTTCTGCTTGTACTGCAAAGTAACCATGGCAACAGATGTGGACAGCTGTGTAATGTCTAGTGGCATGGTGCTGTTGTTTCATTCAAACATTATGGACCATGGTAAGCAAACTTTGGGACAAAAGGAGAATTAAAACGAGGATCAATATCGGCGTGGCGTTTTCGAGATGGCAAGAGCTTTGCGACAAACTTCGACTTGACAGAGATGCCGCTCATGCATGTTATTAGACAGGTAAGCAAATGACGAATCAATGTTATATAGCTCAACACAATGAAATGTTAGAATATCATCAGTATGATATTCTAATGTTGATCTAGCTTACTGTTAGTCTCATACAGCCAACAAACTAATACATATAATAACAATACAACTTTCAACACACTCAAATGCAGTTTATTATGATAGTGTAACGTTAGGCCGAGTGAAACAGCTCTGCGTTACCTCACAATTTTAACTTGTCAAATAAACTGACCTTTGTGAGTAGTATTTTAGCACTTGTGAGTAGTTCGGGAGAATGAATTGTCCTTGTTCCTTTACATCCCCTGGAAGTAATGATCAGTGGGCGAGGCCATAAACAGAGGGAGGTTTTTGAGAGCATTACCTGATTTGTCCACGTCAGTGTGGGTAGGGTTTAGGGGTAGGGTCGAGTGAAGGGGATCATTTTCATTGCATGATATACAGTATCTCACAGAAGTGAGTACACCCCTCACATTTTTGTAAATATTTTATTATATCTTTCATGTGACAACACTGAAGAAATGACACTTTGCTACAATGTAAAGTAGTGAGTGTACAGCTTGTATAACAGTGTAAATTTGCTGTCCCCTCAAAATAACTTAACACACAGCCATTAATGTCTAAACCGCTGGCCACAAAAGTGAGTACACCCCTAAGTGAAAATGTCCAAATTGGGCCCAAAGTGTCAATATTTTGTGTGGCCACCATTATTTTCCAGCACTGCCTTAACCCTCTTGGGCATGGAGTTCACCAGAGCTTCACAGGTTGCCACTGGAGTCCTCTTCCACTCCTCCATGACCACATCACGGAGCTGGTGGATGTTAGAGACCTTGCACTGCTCCACCTTCCATTTGAGGATGCCCCACAGATGCTCAATAGGGTTTAGGTCTGGAGACATGCTTGGCCAGTCCATCACCTTTACCCTCAGCTTCTTTAGCAAGGCAGTGGTTGTCTTGGAGGTGTGTGTGGGGTTGTTATATTGGAATACTGCCCTGCGGCCCAGTCTCCGAAGGGAGGGGATCATGCTCTGCTCATTCATGGTTCCCTCAATGAACTGTAGCTCCCAAGTGCCGGCAGCACTCATGCAGCCCCAGATCATGACACTCCCACCACCATGCTTGACTGTAGGCAAGACACACTTGTCTTTGTATTCCTCACCTGGTTGCCGCCACACACACTTGACACCATCTGAACCAAATAAGTTTATCTTGGTCTCAGGACATGGTTCCAGTAATCCATGTCCTTAGTCTGCTTGTCTTCAGCAAACTGTTTGCAGGCTTTCTTGTGCATCATCTTTAGAAGAGGCTTCCTTCTGGGACGACAGCCATGCAGACCAATTTGATGTAGTGTGCGACGTATGGTCTGAGCACTGACAGGCTGACACCCCACCCCTTCAACCTCTGCAGCAATGCTGGCAGCACTCATACGTCTATTTCCCAAACACAACCTCTAGATATGACGCTGAGCACGTGCACTCAACTTCTTTGGTCGACCATGGCGAGGCCTGTTCTGAGTGGAACCTGTCCTGTTAAACCGCTGTATGGTCTTGGCCACCGTGCTGCAGCTCAGTTTCAGGGTCTTGGCGATCTTCTTATAGCCTACGCCATCTTTATGTAGAGCAACAATTCTTTTTTTCAGATCCTCAGAGAGTTCTTTGCCATGAGGTGCCATGTTGAACTTCCAATGACCAGTATGAGACAGTGAGAGCAATAACACCAAATTTAACACACCTGCTCCCCATTCACACCTGAGACCTTGTAACACTAATGAGTCACATGACACCGGGGAGAGAAAATGGCTAATTGGGCCCAATTTGGACATTTTCACTTAGGGGTGTACTCACTTTTGTGGCTGTGACAAATGGCTGTGTGTTGAGTTATTTTGAGGGGACAGCAAATTTACACTGTTATACAAGCTGTACACTCACTACTTTACATTGTAGCAAAGTGTCATTTCTTCAGTGTTGTCACATGAAAAGATATAATAAAATATTTACAAAAATGTGAGCAGTGTACTCACTTCTGTGAGATACTGTATAAACACCCACCAGTTTGAAAACACCCACAAATACAGAAACGCCCACACACAATAAAACATAAAACAATGAGGATCAGACGATCTGCTGTGATTACAGCCTACAGACCTATTTAAATGCCGATCAACAGATATGTTGTCTTTGTTTGCAATGACTAAAAAACACATTGTAAATAGAAACCTTTATGCCAGGGCAGTAGATCTAAATCAATGCACTCACAATTAGTTAATCTCAGCAGATGCATTCTTAATTTGACAAATAGGCCACTGACAAGACAAGACTATGTAGTTGCGTCACAAATGACGCACTTATACACTATGTACTTATGCACTATGTACTCATCCATGTAGTGTATGAATTTTATAAGTTTATTTTGTCATTAAACATTGGAGTCTGATCCCCCCTCCCCCTCCACAATGTAATTAAAGCTGCGACAGAGTGCATGAAGTGTCCAACATTCCACACTTTATTTTTTCCGTTAATTTAGTGCATCATTCGGGTAACTTAAAGTGTACTTTTTCTTTTTGGAATTTTCTGTGTGAACGCACTACTTGCACTATTTGTACTTAAAACGTCATAGAATAGTGCATAAGTACGCGAACTGGGACGCACCTTGAGATTATAACAGATGACCATTAGACAACCTGACATTCAAGAATGTGAGCATGCTTAAACCAGCAACCAATGACATAACTGCACTTGAATGAATGTAGCACTCCTTTCTCTCAGACAACCATAATCACTTCATCAGAGCACCAAACACTCTTCTTGTCTGTCAAGACATGCATGTGGCTTATAGAACATCACATTGATTTAAATATTTCAGACAGGTACAATAGTTAAATTGTTTTATTTACATGTTCTTTTATTCCTATCCTTGAATTTACTAAAAGGACCTAGGTGGGCAGTCGTGGCCTAAAGGTTAAAGAGTCAGACTGGTAACATCTCGGTTACAAAGGTAACCCTCGTTCCCTGAAGGAGGGAACGGAGACGTACGTCGGACAGACCGACGAATAGGAATCTCGCTAGAGAGGCCAATCTACTTCGAGTGTAACTACAACGAGCCAATGCACATTGGCATGCAATCATATGCATCAGCTGCTCGCCTCGCAGCGCGGGTATATAACGAGCAGCAGGTGCGTTGCATCTTCAGGTTTTCGCTGAGGAGCCGAACCGGATAGGCGGCAGCATCAGCGGGGTACAGCGACTGTGGCGACGGGACGTACGTCTCCGTTCCCTCCTTCAGGGAACGAGGGTTACCTTTGTAACCGAGACGTTCCCATTCAGTCGGTCAAGTTCGACGTACGTCGGACAGACCGACGAATAGGAATCCCTACCAAAGCGCCACAGGGGCTGCCCTCTTCCAGCGCTCTGTTGTAAGCCACCTGAACCCCCTTGCCTACGGACGGTGGGACAGGGCTAACACAGAGAGTGTCGATCACTGCTGTTCCCCAAAACCCATTCAGTGAGACTATTGGAAACGCTGGGAAAGCGTACCCTTCCGCTGGGAAAGGAACGCTGCGGAAGCCACATCCTTCCCGAAGGAGTTAAGTGGAGAAGTACATATGGACTAACCCGTAGGCTGTACTACATATGGAAGAACTGGGGTGACTCCAACTCGATGAGAGGTGGGTTCTCCCAGAGGGAAAGACACGGGCTTCGTTTAGGAGCAACCGTGGAACTAGACATATGGGATCCCAGTAGGGTCACACATATGGTACCCAGCCTGAACCCGGTTCTCAAGGATACAACGGAGTATAGGCCTAGCGCCAGACGCTCCGCCACGTCGGCTGCCGAAGGGAGATCGGAGGACTCAACAGGGTCTGCCTTGTAGGGACTCTCTGGAGAAAAAAGCGCATGTAAGCGCAGCAAGCCGACACTAAGCCGGGACCTCTCCGTGCCTCTGACCTGAGGTGAGAACACGGGAGGAGACCGGCTCGACACGAAGGCTATAGAATCTAGCGAACGTGTTAGGTGTCGCCCAGCCCGCAGCTCTACAGATGTCTGTTAGCGAGGCGCCACGAGCCAGCGCCCAGGAAGATGCGACGCCTCTCGTGGAGTGCGCATGCAACCTGAGCGGGCAGGGCACGCCCTGAGCTTGGTAAGCCAGGGCGATGGCATCCACTATCCAGTGGGCCATCCTCTGCTTGGAGACAGCCTTTCCCTTCTGCTGGCCTCCGTAACAGACAAAGAGCTGGTCTGAGGTCCTGAAGCTTTGAGTTCTGTCTATGTACAGTCGCAAAGCGCGAACTGGACAGAGCAAAGCCAGGGCTGGGTCTGCCTCCTCCGAGGGCAGCGCTTGCAGGCTCACTACCTGGTCCCTGAAGGGAGTGGTAGGAACCTTGGGCACATAGCCAGGCCGGGGTCTCAGTACCACATGGCCGTCACCCGGCCCGAACTCCAGGCACGATTCGTCGACCGAAAAAGACTGCAGGTCCCCTACCCTCTTGATGGAGGCCAATGCAACCAGCAGCAAAGTCTTCATAGACAGAATCTTTAAGTCTGCTGATTGCAAGGGCTCAAAGGGAGCAATCTGAAGTGCTCTCAGCACCAGAGCAAGGTCCCAAGAGGGTATGGAGGGAGGACGAGGAGGATTTAACCGCCTCGCCCCCCTAAGGAACCTGACGACCAGGTCGTGCTGACCAACAGATTTGCCATCTATGTGGTCATGATATGCGGAGATAGCAGCAGTATGGACTTTGAGGGTGGAGGGGGACAGCCTACGCTCCAACCCCTGCTGCAAGAAGGAAAGCACGACACCGATCGAGCATCTTCGGGGGTCCTCTCGACGAGAAGAACACCACTCGACGAACAGGTTCCACTTCAAGGCATAAGCCCGTCTCGTAGACGGAGCACGTGCCGAAGCGATGGTGTTAAGTACCTCGGGGGGTAAGTCACCTAGAACCTCCGCGTCCCGTCCAGGGACCAGACATGGAGTTTCCAGAGGTCTGGACGCGGGTGCCAGAGAGTGCCCCGTCTCTGAGAAAGAAGGTCCTTCCTCAGAGGAATGGGCCAGGGAGGGGCTGTCGCGAGGAGTGAGAGTTCTGGGAACCAGGTCCGGTTGGGCCAATAGGGCGCAACTAGCAGAACCTGCTCCTCGTCCTCCCTGACTTTGCACAGGGTCTGTGCAAGTAGGCTCACTGGGGGAAACGCATATTTGCGAAGGCCCCGGGGCCAGCTGAGCGCCAGTGCGTCTGTTCCGAGTGTTCCCCGGACAGGGAGTAAAACAACCGGCAATGGGAGGTTTCTGGTGAGGCAAACAGGTCTACCTGAGCCTCTCCGAACTCTCTCCAAATCAGCTGGACCACCTGGGGGTGGAGTCGCCACTCTCCTGGCCGCGCAGCTCGTGATAGCTCGTCGGCCACACGGTTGAGCACACCGGGAATATGAATGGCACGAAGCGACCTCAGATGCTTCTGACTCCAGAGGAGGAGATGGGGGGCGAGTTGCGACATGCGACGGGAGCGTAGACCACCTTGACGGTTGATGTACGCAACGGTCGCAGTGTTGTCCGTCCGGACCAGTACATGCTTGCCCCGTAGCGGCCCTTTGAGGCGGCTCAGGGCAAGGCGTACCGCTAGCAACTCGAGGCAGTTGATGTGCCAATGCAGATGGGGGCCCGTCCAACCCCTGACACTGCATGCCCGTTGTACGTGGCACCCCAGCCTGTGGCAGAGGCATCTGTGAATACCACAGCATGCCGGGACACCTGCTCTAGGGGTACTCCAGCCCGAAGAAACAAGGGGTCCGACCACGGGCTGAAGGTTTGGCGGCACTCCTGAGTGATTGCCACCCGGAACGTGCCGCGTTGCCACGCCCATCTCGGGACCCGGCCGTGGAGCCAGTGTTGAAGCGGTCTCATATGAAGCAGACCGAGCGGGGTTACTGCCGCTGCGGCTGCCATATGCCCCAGGAGCCTCTGAAAAATTTCAGTGGAACCGCTGTCCTGCCGTTGAACGTATTCAGGCAGTTCAACACCGACTGAGCACGTTCCTCTGTGAGGCGTGCTATCTGTTCGACCGAATCCAACTCCATACCGAGAAAAGAGATCCTCTGCACCGGGGCGAGTTTGCTCTTTTCCCAGTTGACCTGAAGACCCAACTGGCTGAGGTGTCTGAGCACCAAATCCCTGTGTTCGCACCACTGATCCCGGGACTGTGCCAGAATGAGCCAGTCGTCGAGATAGTTAAGGATGCGAACACCCTGTTCTCTCATGGGAACAAGGGCTCCCTCCACGACCTTCGTGAAGACGCGGGGAGACAGGGCCAGCCCGAAGGGTAAGACTCTGTACTGATATGCTCGACCTTCGAACGCAAAAACGCAGGAATGGCCTGTGTCGCGGAAGAATCGAACATGAAAGTACGCGTCCTTCAGGTCGATCGCTGCAAACCAATCCTGGGGACGGATGCACTCGAAAATGCATTTCTGCGTGAGCATTTTGAACGGTAGCTTGTGAAGGCTCCGATTCAAAACTCGCAGATCCAGGATCGGTCGTAACCCACCGCTTTTCTTGGGTACAATGAAGTAGGGACTGTAGAACCCTGACCTCATATCGGCTGGAGGGACCGGCTCTATCGCGTCCTTCGCCAGTAGGACCGCGATCTCCGCACGCAAGACACGGGCATCGACAGCCTTCACTGCAGTGAGGTGGACACCCCTGAACTTGGGGGGACGCCGGGCGAACTGAATCGCATAGCCGAGCCCGATGGTCCGAATGAGCCAGCGAGACGGACTGGGGAGCGCTAACCAGGCTCACAGAGACCGTACAGGCGGGATCAAAGGGACCGCAGGCGTACCCGCAGTGAGGCAGCGAGGTGGAACACAGGGACGCAGCTCGGGAGGCTCTCTCTGCGAGGCGGCCCGAAGCGGGGTCAGAGTGTGCTGTGCAACACCTACCTGGTTCCACGGTTGGGCAGGGGGCGCAGGAGAGGCTTTGCTGCCTTCTCGACTGCACACTGCTGCCCTCTGGCGAAGGAAGAGGGGGATGAGAGTGGTGAGGCTTTTCTCCTCCCACTGCTCTCCAAGCCCTCTTCAGACCCAGAGATGGGGGAACTGCTCTCTTTTTGAAAATTTGGGTACCGCTGGCTGTTGGACCAGCGGGAGAACAGAAACAAACCCAACCAACAGGATTTACCACCCGGCCCTCCTCCGGGGGGGGGGAGAGCAGCCCCACCCGTCTCTAGGTCACCCGTCTCAGGGGTGATTTTTCACTAACCACTTAAACAGTAGCAGAGACGGGAGGTGTCATCTTCCTGCAGCGGACACAGTAGAGCAGACTGGGCCAGAGTTTTTTTTTTTTTTTATTCTGCAGGGGACGACACCCTTGGCGACGAGCAGACTGAGGGCCCACGAGGAACTCAATGGTTTGTCGGGGGAGGCTCCCCGGTCTGCCACTAACTGAGGAGAACTGCTGGGCTCAGTCCCCGACAGTGTCACCGAAAAGGCCACCTTGTGAGATGGGAGTGTCGAGAAAGCGTTTAGCTTGACGACCTCTTGCACCTCAGCAAGGTAAGCCAGGGGGGCGCTTCTGGACCACTGAGGTGGACATCGTCTGGCCGAAGGCCTGCGCCGTGACTTTGATCACGGTTAGTCAACAAGCGCAGCTCAACCCCGGCTCAGAACTACCCTCATGCATAAAGAGTGCCTTGGCCTCACATGCAGGGTGGGTGTGGTCTGTGAACAGCCACCCCACCCATAAGGGTAGTGAGAGAGTAAAAACTTATGCAGATTTTGGCACTTTTGGCATTCCATATTTATGGCACCAATATAGCTCCATACTGCCAAGTTTTTCATGCACATCCGGAACACCCGGGAAAGCATGGCTGTAAACTCTGAATCTGAGTCAGCATAAGCACACACCATTACAGTGGGCAGCGTCACCCTCATTTCCAGAGCATAACAGCCCTCTCTCCGATGCTGCAATCGACATCTGACCCTCAGCTGGAGCCCTAAATGGAATGCTAGGTTCCCCTATGAAAAGGACCAGCAATCCAATCCAGAAGCTGCACAGCATGTAATGCGCTAGAGGGAGGGGCCCTAGGGGGTTGGTTCCCCGAAGGAACCCCTCAACCTCAAGACTCCCAAGCCATTTCACCAAAGTAGACCTCTTCTGGTGCACCAGAGAGGGCGCTACAATGGAGATTAGGCAAGGAGACCGCGCATCTAGAGCGCCGAGCGAGCGCTGGGTTGCCGTGACAACCCGCGCTGCAGCCCGACAGCTCGACGGCACACGACACGCAGAGGAGCGAGAGGTTTGCTCTCGCTGATCTCCGCGGTCTCCCAGAGTGTCGGGCAGACCCGCGGCTGTGCTTTTACACACAAGCGGCAGCTGGCCAACAACAGAGGGGACTCAAGCTTCCCGGAGAAAGAAGAGTCACGACCGGCGTGTCGACGTGATCATGTTCTCATACGAAAACATGAACCACCCACGAACATCGTTTCAGCACGCGCCCAGACATGTGAAACAGTGATCGTGGCCGTCAGTGAGGACAGGAAATGACCGCATCCAGAAACACACAAATAGAATGTCATCTTTAAAAAGACGCAAGCTCTATTTGTGTAAGCTCTTTTAGGGACTTTACTCTTTTAGAGTGCTGAAGCACGCAGGGGAACGGCCGCCGCAACACAGACAGGGATTGTGTGCAGCCTGTCGTGTGCTCTTTCTCTCTTTGAAGGCGCTCACTCTTACCAGCCGTAAAAACGGCTTTCAGCGCTCGAAGCGCACCGTACCGGCCGTGAGAACAGCCTTCTAACGCTGTCCAAACAGCTATTTGCTCTATAATGGCAAACGAAACAAAAAACAGAAAATAAAGAGAGGACTTTGACCCCGCTGCTGTGCTGTTCGCCCGCACTCGAAAAAAAAGAGAAGTTCAACCAAAAAGCTTGACTCGTCTTCTAGCAGACACTTGCTTGCAGAGAACAGGAACAAACACCGTTCGGCTCCGAAGCGAAAAGCTGAAGATGCAACGCACCTGCTGCTCGTTATATACCCGCGCTGCGAGGCGAGCAGCTGATGCATATGATTGCATGCCAATGTGCATTGGCTCGTTGTAGTTACACTCGAAGTAGATTGGCCTCTCTAGCGAGATTCCTATTCGTCGGTCTGTCCGACGTACGTCGAACGTGACCGACTGAATGGGAACCCAATGGTTGTGGGTTTGATTCTCAATACTGGCAGGAAATGACTGAGGTGCCCTTGAGCAAGGCCTTGAGCTGTGTGTGTGTGTGCACTAACTCGGACGGGTTAAATGCAGAGGACAATTTCTGAGTATGGGTTACATACTTGGCCTTCACATGTCACTTTCACTAATGCCCTCCATTTACACACACTTCAACCAATGCCTTACCTGGTGAACTATAAAGTGATGTCCATCTTATGTGCATTTTTCATTCTTGACTCTTTCCAAACACAACTGGAGTTGAAGGGGAGGACACATTTAGCCCACAGGGTAAAGGAGGGGGACAAAGTCCAAATCACCAGACTAAATGGGTTCAACCACTGGGATGCACAACGTCTCGGAACATTTAAAGAAGCAAGAAATCAAACAAAGCCACATCTGACTCTGAGAAGGCTTTTACAGGGCCCTCAGGAGGAGTTTGAATCCATACAACAGTGTGGTCTGGAAGAGTGACCATCCAAGAGAGGGATTCTGTCATTGGTGGAGAAAGAATGGAGAACGTGAAAGAAAGGGAAAAGTCATAAATCATTCTTACAGGGACAGCCTTTGTGGTTCAAACCTGATGGAGACTGTAATTTATCAAAAATTTTATAGCAGAATGATGGACCTGTGGTGGGCTGAGCAGTTTTAATGGCTGATTTTACTTTATACATTATGGGTGTGGTTTCAACCTGTAAACATGAGGACAGTTGACTGAAACAAATGGAAGCCATTGAAGACATTCAAAATCTTGGCATGAAATCTGTTAAGGATATCAGATTAGTCATAAATAAAGACTTCAAACTCTGTATGTCATAGAGACAATAATAAATGTCAGCTGAGATTCAACAACCTCATAATTGTTCACATAAAGTCATCATTGTTATTGTCCTTGCATTTCATCTGTCTGAACAGAATACTGGCTGGTCAATGTTATTGTGAGAGAGGTGACGTCCATATACTGTACGTATATGCATTGTTTGAGTGCACAATTGTAATAAAGTAAAATATTTTTTTGTTGTTGTGTTGGCCAAGGCTGGATTCCTTCATCAAAGCTTCAAACTTTTTCCTTGTCATGTCTATGCTTGTACGTCCATGGGCCCCGAAATGCACTACCGTAAGAAAAAAAAATCAGTATAAAAATAGAAAATGTCCTGGCAGAAAATTATCCGTACCTTAATTTCCATTTACGGACAATGGAATTTCCTTCAACCCTAAAACACAACACAATGCAATGTGTTACTCAAAATATGGGTAAAACAACTGTGAAAAATCAAGACAATTATGTGCTGTGAATTATTACAATGTAAAAAAAAAAAAAAACTTAGTAGGAGGAGTCCATTTGTTTTATGTTCATCTGAACAATTTTACATTGAACAATGTTTTGCAAGTTCCCAGCATGCATTTCAGCTTGAAATAATTATGAATTAAAAATGATCATTGCCTAACATTCATCTGTTTTAATTTATGCTGCTGCTGTTGTCACTGTTGGCCTATATGTGCATCTCATTGCAATGCTGGGGTTTAATAGATTTGTATAATGTTTGGCCTCTAGTTTTATGAGGCAAATAATGCCTATGTCATGTAGTGGGCTTTGAAAATCAAACATAATTAAAGCTGCAAGCAGCAATGAAAGGGCCCTCGCACCCCTGCCACCGCCACCCGGTGGCTTTAGGAAAACAGAGCATGGTCTGTTGTCTTCAGGCCAGGGCGCTTATCAAACATGTGAAGTTTAAGGCAGATTGGACACTGTATGCTCGAGTTACAACAACTTCCTATTTCATGATGATAATAGCATGCTTTAGCACTCAGCTAAGTGTTGCTAGCATGTTTTAGATTGTTTCTGGCATGTTTACTACTCAATTGCATATTATAGTATGTTGCTAGTAGTGCATCACAGTGTTAAACACGACACTTCCTGTTGCCAGAGGGTGGTGCTATTACTATAACTGAATATTGTCATGTAGATGTGTTCAGGGCAGGACTGTTCTCAAACATGTGAAGTTTGGAGCAGATCGGACATTGTATGCCTGAGTTACAACAACTTCCTGTTTTGTGGCATTAATCGCACACATTAGCACTTAGCCAAGTGTTGCATGATTTAACATGTTTCTAGCATGTTTGGTACTTCATGTCATATTTAAATGTGTTTCAGGGAGTGAATTACAGTGCAAAGCATGCCATTTCCTGTTGCCAGCAGGTGGCACTATGACTAACTGAATATTTGCATGTAGATGTCTTCAGGCCAGGAATTTTATCAAATATGCGAAGTTTGGGGCAGGTTGGACATTGTATGCCTGACTTACAACAGCTTCCTGTTTCATGGCGAAACATCAGATTTTGTCAGGCTGCCACGGACACGGCCTTTAGCGAAAACTCGAGATCTTCGCAATTTAACATTGCTGAGGCCTTAAGATTAGACTGACCAAATATTATGATGTTCTGGTTAAATCTCAACGAGGAGTAAACATGACTTTTCCTGTTGCCCGCAGGTGGCGCTATGACTGTAAGTGAATACTGGCATGTACTGTAGATGTCTTCAGGCCAGGACTCTGATAAAGCATGTGAAGTTTAGGGGAGATTGGACATTGTATGCCCGAGTTCCTGTTTCATGGCAAAACATCGAATTTTGTCAGGCCGCCAAGGACACGCCTTTCAGCGAAAACTCAAGATCTTCGCAATTTAATGTCGCAAAGGCCTTTATGATGTTGATCTGATTAAAGCTCTAGGAGGAGTTCGTTAAAGTACAATTCTGGAAATGGCAAAAACTGCAAAAATTTTGCAGAGACATTTCAAAATATCCTACTTCCTGTTGGGTTTTCAGATTTTGCTTCCAGGGACTTTTTTGTAGGTATTGGGCTGTTACATGTGTCTACCAAATTTCATACATGTACGTGAAATGTAGCGTGAAGGGCACTTAATTTAAATTTTTTAGGTGGCGCTATCGAGCCATTTTGCCACACCTAATTCTGAAAACCATATCAGACATAAATTTTCACCACTTCTGACGCGTGTGCAAAGTTTCATGAGTTTTCGAGCATGTTTAGGCCCTCAAAAAATGCGATTCATTTCGGAGAAGAAGAATAATTGACCAAGCAATTACAATAGGGTCCTCACACCATCGGTGCTCGGGCTCTAATTATAAGAGAATGAGATTTCTAGCTCCTTACATTGCAAAACACTAAACAATCTTTTGTTACCTTGACAAGAATATTTATGCTCATATAGACAAACAAAAGTTTTTAGTTGTTAGTTGCCATTTTTTTAAGTTAAATCAACTTTTTTTTGTGCTCCTGTGCATCATAATTTAAAAAGGGAGAGAGAAACACTTGAGATGAATGAAAACTGAAAAGGTAAAAAAAGAAGGGATTAAGGGGAAAAAATTGAAGGGAAAAAAAAAGATTTTAAAGTTCAAGCCTCGCACAGACAGAGAGAAGTGGTCAACCACTTGCAGGGATGGTAGATTTTTCCGTTCTAATTTGTCTGTGAGAATGACAGCTAATAACTTTTGAACTGAGGCTTTGTGCACTCATTACACACACACACAGGGCCAGTATGTTAAAAAGACTCTTCTCTAGTAATGGAACTGGCTGATGCGTGGTCATAACCTGCTCCAGCTCTTGTGTTTTTCCTCTCTGCAATTATCATCCTCAATTCAAATCCACTCTCCTCTCTCTCTTCTTCTGCTTCTTTATGGGCCTGTGCCGCAGCAGCCGCAACAGTCCATGTCTGGATACCATATGGAACAGTGACCTGCTAATATTATAGTTCAGCCAAATACAGATCGCTTCTTAAACAGCGTGTTAAATATCCCCTTGTTTTTTAGCCAAGCACAGTGGCTAATATAGTTGTAAATCTTGCTAAATGACAGATATTGTTCCTGCATCTCCATGCTGGAACATCACTGTTTTGTTTCATCTGTGAAACATAGTATCATGAGGAGGAATTCGGGTCAGAGGCAGGGTGAGACATGACCTTACTTTACTCACCTTGAATATGGCATCTGATCAGAGCAGTTTAAAAGTCCTCAGTCTGCTAAACAGATGCCTGACCTCACACCTGAAAATATTCTAAAACAGTATTTTGCAAAAGAAAACTGAAAAAATATAACTGTGGTGTGAGGTGTCATTCAAAGGTACAAGTCTTCTTCTAATTGAGGTAAAATATGGTTAAAATAAGGTAAAATATGGAAATTGATGGGTTTTAAAATCTCAATTTTGTTAATTATTCAAACAAACAGTTAATGTCGGCATGAAACAGAAGTTGTAATAGTCTTTTCTTCCCGATTGTGATGTATATCCGAGTGAAACAGCTTCTCGGACAAGAAAAAATGTAGGGCGGGACTTGATTTTGTCCATCATGAATTGATTGGATCATTGTGGTTTGCTATTGCTGTGATGTCATGTGAGTGACAGGTTGTCCCGCCCTAACGCCAGTAAACACGTCATCAGTGAAGAGATGATGACGATGCAAGAGGGACGGGAAGTTATTTTGATTAAATATTATGAATTAAAAAATAATAATGTTGTGCACGGATAAATCATTAAATACATAATAAATACTGCGATATTACATAAGAATGGTCTATTTAAATGTACATTTAAAATAATAAAATTACATGCTCGGATTGCAGAATTTGCAATCCCTTGGCTATATTTCCAAGGAGGTTACATGCAGACTGTAGGTTGATCTATGTTCAGTGTTTGAGGGAAACAGATCTGGTCGGATTGTGGTTTAAGCAGTAGCTCTGTGACAGATGTGTTTTTATTAAAAGATGCATTTTGGGACATACAGTATAATAAGAACAGCAAGCTTTAAGGTATCTGAATACATTTATTTCATTTATTTATTATACTTTTCCTAGGAGTAGCTGCCTTGATTAAAAAAAAAAAAAAAAAAAATACAACTGAGCCTCCTTGAAATTTATCGATTACCTTTTTTTTTTTCACTTTGGTACTATTTTCAGAAAAAAAGGAGTGCAAAAATCCTGATCACACTTGTAACACAGCTAGTCATTCTTTCAAAACCCAATCCCATGCTTTCATTTCAGTTATACACATTATCATCGTTTCAAACACAAGATTATTGTAATATGTAATGAGAACATTTGGTTTAATCAATGAAACACAACAGTATGATCTTCTTTCAGTTTAGTACTTTTAACAACCAGTTCATTCAATAGCAAACAATGAAATATACATGTTTCAAATTCACCCTTGTTGCTGAAATAATTACAGTAACAGAGGCTACAGATGCCACATTAGAATATACACTTACATTATCTAACTTATGTAACTGAATTCATATTTTTTGTAATAATATCTATTCAGTGTGTTATCAAAAGGGGTGATGAAGGTCTGACACGGCCATGCGTTTTGTGCTAGAACAGAATATGCTGTCAATACAGTAAATGTTCTCACTGTACCATATGACTGAATCTATACTGTAGTTGACCTTTATAATGGTGAGTTACAGTAATGTGGCAGTCTTTACCATAGTAATCTGTTTATAGTATCACATGGCATACATACTGTAATGTAAAATGCTGTATTTGATGCTATCTGTGTCCCTTCTTCTAATGCATCTCTGATCAATCTGATGTTTTACATTAATTGACTGTTTCCTCTCCATTGTACTCTATCCTGCTCTATGTTCACAAATTACAGATCCATCTGTCACACACACACACACACACACACACACACATACACACAGAGAGAGAGAGAGAGAGAGAGAGAGAGAGAGAGAGAGAGACTTCAAACAGTAGTCATCATCTTGATAAGTCATCTAAGATAAATCGCTTATAATGTAAAAATAATTCATTACATTTGGTTATCCGTATCGGAAATTGCAAGCAAAGTAGAAATCTATAGATCAGGGGTGGGGAACGTTGATCCTGGAGGGCCATTGTCCTGCAGAGTTTAGCTCCAACCCTGAAAAAACACTCACCTGCCTGTAACTTTAGTAATCCTGAAGACCTTGATTAGCTTCAGGTGTGTTTTTGGGTTGGAGCTAAACTCTGCAGGACAATGGCCCTCCAGGATCAACATTCCTCACCCCTGCTAGATGTACCAAATGATTCATTGATTAACCATTAAGATCTGTTGGATTAAATAATAGACAAATGTATTAATGTAGGCAGTTACTGTGAATAAAATGTTTATAAAACACTTTGTGTTGTGAAAAGGATACTTTGCAATTTTGTGTATTGTACTAACGCAATTGAAAACATGCTGAAATGTTTGAAAAAAATTGCACTTTTGATGATCTGTGATATTAGTATTAAGAGTTTTAAAAATGTAACACCTGCTTGTGAAAATTGCACCAAAGCAATTTAAAAAAACAACAAAAAAAAAAAAAAAAAAAAAAAAAAACTGTAACAGCCATTAATCATATTCCATTCCAGTCATTTTTGGGTCTTATAATGCTTCAAGACCCAAAGTTAGGGCAGTTGTGGCAGTCCTAATGATTAGAGAGTCAGACTGGTAACCTGAAAGTTGCAGGTTCAATTCTCAATACCGGCAGGAAATGACTGAGGTGCCCTTGAGCAAGGCACCTAACACCCAATCGCTCCCCGGGCGCCACAGCAAAAATGACTGCCCACTACTCCGGTTGTGTGTGTGTCCACAGTTTGCAGTGTGTGTGTGTGTGTGTTCACTACTCTCTGCTCCTAATGTGTGTGCACTAACTTGGATGGGTTAAATGCAGAGGACAAATTCTGAGTATGTATTACATACTTGGCCTTCACATGTCACTTTCACTTTTTTCCGCTTTTTTAAATATTAGGTACAAATATATTTCTTTTTTTTTATTTACTGCTATTTCAGTTGTGTTTTAATTAGCTACTTGCCCCTCAAACCACATTAATTGAGGATTTATTTCCAAAGTCCCCAAGCACTGTCACAATGTTATCATGTTTCTATGGTGCTATAGCTGATGAAGGCATGGCTCATATAGGAAAATAATTAATTAATTATCTTCAAGTTTCCTAAAAGGACTGATCAACTTTTTCCTTTTCTGTGAATGAAAAGAATTACAGACTTGGAAATAAAACATCCAACAGTAAGAGGTAGTTTGGAAATAGCATGACTTCATGGGTGTGTATATACTGTCCTGGGCCCACTAACTTCACCAGGAATGGCATGGCATATAGAGAAAGATGTAGTAAAGAAAAAAAAAAAGTGGAAGTGATTGTAATGTAGACCTTGTCTGAGGAGGTGAATTGCACACGTTTGTTTGGAGCACTGTGACCATCTTTTATAAGAAAACACTTAAGTCTTAGTTTGAAGTAAGACTGCAACTGGTGCAAGCTTACAGGGATAAAACTGTGTGTGATGCACTTTAACTTTAAGGTCCAAAGTGGCTCTTAGAAGGTTTTTTTCTGTGCTGCTCTCTAGTGTGGAAAATGCATCACTAATGTTTCACTTGAAAGATTATATGTGAAGCTATATGTGGCTCTATATATGAGTGATGATTGTGTTTATTAAAACTAACATAAGTGGAAAATAGACTGTTTTATTTATTATTTATTCTACATAAAGGTTCTAAGATTTTGTTTTTTAAACCAAAAGTTTTATGTTGCCTGATCTGCTGTTTTTCCTGTCCAGACTGCATTTGCATCAGAGATGCAGTTTTTATTTGCATTTGCTAACATGTCTACATTGTTTGTCATAGTAATGATGCACACTTGCATTGGTTTACCAAGTGTGAGAATTTACCTCAATCCAATCAATTTCCATTAGACAAAATCGAGTCCCGCAGTTCATTTATCCTTGTTTGAGAAGCTGTTTCACTTGTGTGTATATATATATATATATATATATATATATATATATATATATATATATAAATATATATATATATTTATAGGAAAGAAAAAAACAATCACAACTTCTGTTTCATGCCGACTTTAAAGGGCGGGTAGGTAAATTGCTTCAAAAACATTTTTAGTTATGCTGGTTGAAAGTCTCTTAACATCAGATTGCAAATCACTAAGTTAAGTGGTTTAAATGTATTTATATGTATTTATATCATCTGTGGTAGGAGTAGGACCATAAAATGTTCGTCCAATCATATCCCTCAGACTGAGGGATACAATTGGACCAGAGGTGTAAATTATTTGAGTAAATGTAATTAGTTACTGTACTTAAGTATCAAAGATATTAGCAACTTCTACTCTTTACTTGACTACAATTTTGAGCAAGTAAATGTACTTTTTACTCCAGTACATTTATGATGAGTAATACAATTACACTTACATTTTGCATGGCACCTAACGTTTTCTGCAGCAGTTTGTTTCTGATATAAAGAAGCAATATTGCCATCTAGGGGCATTGAAGGTACTATATCTTGTGCGTTTTGCCTTTACTCACCCAAACTTGTTAGCAAGGGTACTTTACGTGAATGTGAATGCATTAGCAGGTAGTTTTTGAATCGCAGATGTTTGATTTAGGATGTGAGGTCATGAATGCAGCCGGTAATGAGGCCGAAACCAGCACATCTAGTGCAAGTAGACATTGACTATTTAATTTTACTTAACATTGTTCACTATAATCAGATACTTTAAGACTTTTACTCAAGTATGGTTTTCAGGTACTCTTTACACCTCCGAATTGGACAAACATTTTATGGTCCTACCTAGGATAGAATGTCCTACCTGCCTGTCAACGTATGTTTTTATATACCCTCGCACAGACATCAATACATCATCAGCGCGTTTCATGCTATGCAGTGTTGAAACAGCAGCCATGTTTTACAGTTCCTCTTGAACCAAAACAACGAGCTTATGCTGCGCTCATGCATAACTACTGTATATACGCATAACCACTGTATATAACTGCCCTAATTTGGAAGAGATGGAAACCCGTGACGTTATACTCAAAGCGGTTTGTGACTCGAATTTATGCGTTTCAATGGCAACACTATCAACGCTGAAATGAATCTGCAGCAGTCAGGTGGTAGAGGTCAGTGCTCGTTAAGTTGTTTACGTTCATTATTATTGCAATGTTATGTGCTTTGAGACATGAGGTAATTTAATGCTGTCTCTCGTGACGCTTTTGTTTGCTCCCTGCTGTACGCGTTCCTGTGTTTTTGGAGGTGGCATGGCTTTGGAGATGCTCTGAAGGGAGGGTGGGATCTTATGCTTTCAAAGCTAGCACGTTTTCAAAAACCCGTTTTCAAAAGTTCACATTTTCAGGCTCCCAAACGCTGTATAAAGCTCCTATCACTTATAATTTTCAGTAGCTCATGTTGTCTGGAAGTTTTTTTAGTGTACTGAAATTTCTTGGAAAGATATTTTTGCTGTTTTTCTTCAGCAGAACAATAAAAAAAAGCCTTAGTTTCATTCTCGTTAACAGTCAAAGATGGTGCTGCTGTGAATAAAGTCTATACCTGTTGAGAAGTACATGCATATTCTCGCTCTTCTCGCATGACGTAAAAGTGCTCAAAGAATGACGAAAAACTGGTCATGACATGACACATAGCTCTGACTACAAAACAGAGATTTTTGCTGCTTGTCTGAACAAGGGACATCTGAACTATGTACACATTATTATCTTAATTATCACAAAGTATTTATCTGCTTTGAAATGATCCAACAGTACAAAGAAAACATTAAAACATAATAAACAGCGCCTTCTAAGGGAAGAAAAAAAGCAGCATATGTGTCAAAAATTATGAGAGCCATTTATTGGCAGTGCATGTTGTTGGTCTAACCTTAATTTTTTTCTAATTGTTCCTCAGTACAGGCATAAAGTCTGCTGCTTGAATAAAGAAAGTCTTGTTCTGCAGAATGTGGGTGGCTAACAGGGACTCCTACACCCACATTGCCTTCACTTCCCCACAAAATGTAAAAAACTATATTGCCAAAATGTGAAAAAAGAGATAATAAGGGAGAAGAATGGAATGGACAGACATCCAGGCGTATAGCGTCAAAATGACACGTTTTGGGCTCCATTCTGAAGCAAAGGAGCCTGTTAAAATGTCAGGTCAGGTTTTCTTCATCTCTTGGTTTTATTTCTGTAGAAAATTGGAGTGTATGGAGATGAATGAAAAGAGGAGAAAGTGGCAAGAAAGAATATTTAACGTGACACATAAAGCTGGAAATGCACTAGCTGATTTTCCACAAATTTTTACCTTCAATTAATGCATGTATAATCAGAAATTAATCATATTTAGTCTTTTTTTATTATTATTTATTGAAGAGTTATAGAGTTTATTGACACATTTACCTGCTTATATAGTTATATTATAATTATATTTACCCATGTTTATTTTAGACCTACAGCATACAAATTTATTTATTTTTTTGTTTTTAAATAACTTCTCAAGTTATCTATTCATAGCTTTTTTAAATATCTGTGGGAGGCAAAGAACTGTGTTTTCTGTTGCAGTGCTGTTGTTTCTTTGATTTATACTGGTCTTGCATCAGCACAGCCTCCTTGAAATATCAAATCGCAATCGATCATATAATTTCAGACACTTTGTGTTAAAACAAAATAAGGCTCCCTATTGGTTATTGTGAAGCTGTAAATACAAAGTTTGACTTGATGGCTTGCCATATTAAAATTAAAAATGGTGAATATAATGAATGTTCTGCACTTGTTTTGACCTTAAAAATACATGCAAGCAGAGGCCCAGGACACAGTTAGGAAAGCAACACTTTATTACCCAGACATCCTCAGGGTATCATCAGTCACTATATGACCAATCGATCACCTACTTTTGGCCAGTGTGCCTTCCCCTTTCCACACACACATGCACACCTGTGTATTATATGTATGTAACCGTGCGGTACAAATAAGCACACTAGACGCACTAGAAGCAGAGGACTAATCAGTTGTTGCGTTTTAGCACATAAACTCGTCTCCATCATTTATACGCACATTACTAATACACACTCAGACACACACACGCCCTGAGTAATATCTCAGCATTAATTTTCCTCTTGAGACACGACCTTTCTAAGTGGAATAGAAAACAAAGGCAGCGCTTATGTGCGCTCTCTTGTCCAAGTTTCACATGTGATTTATTGTGATAACAGCAAAAACGTTCGACTTGGCAGTCTCCGTTTTACATTTTTACAAAGGTGATTTTTTCCCTCCGCTGTTTGTTTTGGTCGTAAGCTAATAGCAGGGCCTCCAACCAGGGTGCTTTGAATTTCCAGCTACTGAGAACATGAATTCAAGTATTTTTCTAACTGTACTGGTTTCTATTAGATAAATGATTATTTTTAATTGCCATTGTATGAATTTAATCTTATTTTAACTTTTTTTGGCATATTTTCGAAATATTTTACTTTTTGTTTTTAAACTACAATGAGAAATCAGATACTCTACATCTCAAAGATCAAACAAGGAGATGTTTTCTACTGCCACATATATTTGATTTGAGGTTAGAACTGAAAAAGTTTTATTACGCTGAAGATATTTATGTAAAAACCTCTCTATGGCCTGAGCTATGAATGCTTTATTTATTATTAAGCTGGAGTTCAGACAAGCTTGAGGTTTAATTCAACAAATTTACAGCCATGCTAATATTTCACAATTTCTCAGGAGCTAAAGTATGGAGAGAAAGACTGGGAGGTCTTGCAAAGAACAGGACAGGAAGAGAATGACAGGAGGGATGAAACTGAGGTTAGTGCAAAGAGGCAAGTCTCTAGTTTGAAGAGTTGGAGTAATCTAACGCACATACGCATCGAAACCACGCCATCATTTCACACCTTTCTCGATTTACTCTTTCTAATTTGCATACACTATTAGGAAACTATTACTGCATATCTTCTAAAGCCTCAAAATTTAAGTTAATATTCATTCAGAATTGATTCAAACAGCTACTGCAGAGTCCCTGGAGCTCTGCTTCTTCCACTCAGTGTGCCCTGGCCAAACATGAGAGTGTTTCAACAGGCCTGATTGAACTGGGATTGGTTTTGAAGATTGGTTTTGTTTATGCTGGCTTTCCATTCATCGTGCTAATGGTCCATAGTAAAATAGCTGAAAAGACGAGGGCATGTTCCAGACATACTGTAAGACTAAAGTGGAGAGAAATATGGTCTGAAATAATGATTTTCTTAGCCAAATGTTCTGTTGCCCTGAACTTGTGACATTTACAAAGACTAACAGTGATGTCTGTCATGTCACTCACTTTTTGTGGTGGTATATTTCGGTGGTATATTCTTGTATATTCTATATTTCTCTGCAACACTTTTTTATCATGTGATCACTGATGATCATGGAAATGGAAAACTTTTTGAATTAAAGCAACAGTTCTGCTAAACATGAAAAGGAATCTTGTTCCAAACCTGTGTGGATTTCTTTTTTTCTGTGGTTCCGTGGTACTGAAAAAAATGGGTAGCTCGTTTCCATGCTCATTCCAGAGCTTTCAAGTTACAAGAAAGGATGCAAACACACAATAAAATTGGTTCACATGATTCATACATCATATTTCAAGTCTTCTGAGCTGTGGGCTATACATAAAATATGCATGTCACACATTTGATAGTTTTGTATGATTAATAGACCAAGAAGTGATTATTCACTGATAATCAACTTTTCCAGTAGGCTGTTAACTGCTGCGAACGGATCATTGAGTCCACTCACTGAGTTGAACTCAAGAACCAAATCAGTCTGATTTGTGAATGACTCATTTGTATTATTTTTGTGAATAGGTTCATCTGATTCATTGCAAAGATCTGACTCAAAAAGACAATTTGTTCACAAATCAGGTATTGCATGAGTCATATCGACTACTTTTATGATTGTGCTTTTTTTGTCATTTTTGTTACTTGACAGCTCCGGTTCTTATTCACTTTCATTATACTGAAAAGAGTCATCAATATATGCTTAAAAATCTCCTTTGTTATTTTCAGAAGAAAGAAAGTCATACATGTTTGGAACAGCATGAAGGTGAGATTACTGACAGAAATATTGACAAAATGTTCCTTTTTGGGTGAACTATCCCTTTACATGCTGCATAGTTCATAAATAATGCAAATACCAATGTCAAATAGACCTCTCATTATTTGTATAATTTATAGTCTAAACCACAAAACAATTGAAAACGCGAGCGTGCCATGGTCCAAATCAAACATACAGTAAAAACTAAAAATATTTCCTTTTTCATTCTTTGTAATGACCATGCTAATCTTTATATGTCTAGCATATAATGTGAATATTATGACTCGACTGTAAAAAGTCCACACCCAAAGTAAAACTTGCATTTACAGAGCTGTAACAGATTAACTAAGATTTGGCTTAGCACTGAACTCTAATAAATGCCTGCCTTATTAAGAAATTGCTATTTGTGAATCGTTCCAGAAATCCAGGAGTACCACCCTGTGAGAGGGCAGTTGCTAGGACTATGAACACAACTGTGAACCTTGACCCTGGCACCCATGTTGATTGCTTCTCTGGGTTGATTATTGGGTCTCTGCCAGACTGTAAAGGACCCTGTTCTGCACATTACTTCGACTTCTAACGTCTTTAGCCCAGCATGCAATGAAATGTTTTGTGGCCTTTTGGGAACGACTTATGGAAAATCAGAGGAGGCGAGTGGCCATTAGGCCTGCTTTGCAGCCAACTGGTGCCAGAATCACAGTTTTAGAAAGGCCGACTCAAATGAGAAAAAAGGAGCGAGACAGCAAAGAGATTTTGCTAGTGCTCTTGGGAGCTGTTTTCCAACCCCACTGGGACCAGGACTGGGAGTTCATTCTCTCCCATTCTGGATTAATTTCTTTGTGAAAAGCATGTCTGTCATTTTATGTTTGGCACTAAAAGCTCATCTCACCCTCTCTTTCCCATCCCTCATGTTTTAACATGCGGTAAAAGAGAAGCTGTTGTCATAAAGAATTCTTGCCGATTTTTCCATTTCAAAAGCCCATGGCGTCATTGTAACCACACAGATTCTTGAAAGCAGCATTTTAAGACTAGTATGCTGTTCGAGTTGGTGGGGTCAGTGTTGCTGGAGGATGATGGGCTTTGTTTTAGATTGAGCGGGACAAGACAGTGTTGAACAGTGGTTTGTGTGCGTAACACCAGCCCTGGGAGAGTTGCGAGTAGGATTGCAAACCGAGAAACCAGTACTTGTTCAAAACCACGGTTCCATTTTTTTTAAAAAAAAAACCACAACCTTATAATTTTAATGATGTTCAGTCTATTAATTGTTGTCCTAATTAATTGTTAATTGTTCATGCTCCATTTGTGCTAGTGTGAATGAAAAGTGAAATTCTGAAAGTGTTTTTGGCATTCAGCTGTTCTTGGTATTTAACGTGAAGCATACAGCACTACCAGAGAAGCCCGATTCCAGAGTGAATACATCTCCCCTTTCTTATTAGCTGAAGGAAAACATAGTGAGACCAGTGAAGTCCGATTCAAGCTAATGACTATTAAGATTCTTTTTTCTAAATAAAAAATGTATAATGCAGCCAGTGATGCCTGATTCTCTAATGACTCTTATGAGTTGGTACTATACCGCATGATCAGTAATGCCGGATTTCCAAGCAAAAGGCTTGCAAGAGCAGGTTCTTTTTAGTGAATCAAAAATATACTGTCACGTTGCTTGCAGGAAACAGATGAAGGTAGAGGAATATATATCAAAACGACAAAGTTTAATAGTAATCCAGGCAGACAGACAGGCAGTGCAAAACATAGCATAATGATGATCGGACAAGGACAGAGTAAACAGGAGGAACTTAAGTAGCTGACACAAATGAACTACACCACGTTCCAAATTATTATGCAAGTGACATATCAGTAAGATCTCAGTACAATAAGCATTCAGATTTTAGTTTTTCTAAGAAAATGTTTGTTTGTTTGTTTATTTATCCATATCTTTTTAGATAACTGGTATCAATCTCAGACAAAATAATTCGCCAGGTCTATGGAAACCCTACTTAGAGGTTGTTCCACATTATTAAGCAAGTCACAGTTCTCATGCAATATGGGGAGGAAGAAAGATCTTTCTGAAGATGAAAAGCATGAAATGGTCCAATGTTGTGCAAAAGGCATGAAAACAACTAATATTGTGTGAAAACTGAATGGAGATTATCAAATTGTCATAAGATTTGTGAGTGATTTAGAGCACAGCAGAACTCGGTCAGACAAAAGCTTATTAATGAAAGTTCCTGTCAAAAAAATTAGTTGTATTAAAAGGGAAGCTATAATAGTTGTTGAGCAGCAAACAGGTATTTGAAGCTGCTGGTGTCTCTGGAGTCTCAAGAGCCTCTCCATGCAGGCTGGCAGTTGTGCGCAAAAAGATGCATTTTAGCAATCCACTAACCAAACCTCACAAAGAGAAACATTTACAGTGGGTGTAGAAATACATTTTCAAACAGTTTTATTGCTGTGGTGTTTTTTTGCAGCATGGGATAGTGCATAGTGCATTGTATTTCAGAAGGCACTATCCTCCTTTTTATACCATAGCTGACAATGGCCAGTTATGAACTCCACATATCTTGCAAAAGTCATTTTAATAGCCTCAGAGACCCTAAAGGGACCTTCCATCTCACTTCCCAATATTCAGCCCAAATCATCACCCGCTTGCTCCTTGCTGACATCGCAGTCTTGTTGGAACGTGGTGGCCACTCACCAACCATCCAGAAATCCATCCATTTAGACCATCCATTGTAGTACAGCATTCGTCAGTGAATAAAACTATTTAAAAATTAGTCTACATGTATTTCTAAACCCACTGTAAATGTTTCTCTTTGTGAGCTTTGGTTTGGAGTGGCTGAAATGCATCTTTACGCACAACTGCCAGCCTGCATGGAGAGCTTCTTGAGACTCTAGAGACACTAGAAGCTTCAAATACCTGTTTGCTGCTCAACACTGGCTTTTCTTATAGCTGCCCTTTTAATACAATTTTTTTGACAGGAACTTTCATTAATAAACCTTTATCTGACCGAGTTCTGCTGTGCTCTAAATCACTCACAAATCTTATAATTTGATAATCTCCATTCAGTTTTCACACAATATTAGTTGTTTTCATGCCTTTTGCACAACATTGGACCATTTCATGCTTTTCATCTTCAAAAAGATCTTTCTTCCTCCCCATATTGCATGAGAACTGTGACTTGCTTAATAATGTGGAACAAACTCTAAGTAGGGTTTCCATAGACCTGGCAAATTATTTTGTCTGAGATTGATACCAGTTATCTAAAAAGACATGGATAAATAAACATCTTAGAAAAACTAAAATCTCAATGTTTATTGTACTGAAATCTTACTGATATGTCACTTGGATAATAATTTGGAACACGGTGTAATTATGATGGTAACCAAGGAGACAGGTGAGTGAAGGGAAACTGAACAAAGGAACGTGACAAATGAAAACAAACTGAAAGTCCATGAAAACAACACTAAACTGAACACAACTCTGAGAGTACACCCCTCCGAAAAGGTGTGACCTCACGCCACAACTGGAAGAAGGTAGAGGGAGCAGTGGAGGAGGTTTTGGAGGCGGAAGAGGATGAGGCGAAGGGATGGTGGCAGACAGATGACAACGAACACCCTGCAGCGAAGATGTCGAGTGCCTGGTGGCACAGACCCAGAGCTCCCCAGTGCCAACAGCCCACGGCAGAGTCGAGGGAGGAGCAGCCAAGGTGGTGTAGTGACAACAGCTGGGGGATGACCGTGGGAGATGAGGACGAAGGATCTATAGGCACAGACGGAAGACAGATGGTACTGAGCGGCGTCACTGGCACTGTAGACCAAGGCGCAGTCGCGGCGACAAGCAATGGAGGTGGAGCTGGAGATCCCAAGGGCTGGGCCAAAGCCAGTGTGACAGAGGACAGAGGCGACACTGAGAGGGAGGAGGAACCCGCTGCACCTGTAGGGGTGGAGAAACGGAGTGCAACAGATGGCCCGAAAGTCTGTGGTGGAAGAGGTGGGAGGACTGACCAAGGGGGAGCTGGCAGGACGAGGCAACCCTGTTAAGCTGCAAGTCCGAGGGTCTCTGGTGGAGCCAAATGTGGGAGGAGCCAAGACGGAGCCAACAGGTCAACAGACCGAGGTGTAGCGAAGGGATCAGAGGCCTGAGGCGGAGCCATAGAATCCACTTTCACAAGCACCGCTGGCGTTTGCATGACCTGCAGCTCGACATCAAAGCGGGGCTTCCACGGAGATGATGCAGGGCTGCAAACCACCGGCAGAGATGGGGCTGGAGGACTGGCGGAGTACTGAGGTGGCGTAGATAGGAGACTGGCCACCATGAGGAACACAGTCAACGCAGGTCAGTGAAAGGTTTAAATCCCAGTCCATAGCATCCTCCATGCTGTCATTAAATAGCGGTAAATCCAAACAGACAGATTTGAGTCGAAACATTTCTCATAATCCAATGAAAATTCTGATAGTGGGTGGGATAGGGAGGTAATCAACAAGTCTCCGTCGAAGTCCATCAGCCAGTCCTCCGTCTTCGTTCCCCCAGCTGCTGATGTCACTGTCTCACACCCTTGGTCAGATTCTCCGGGGAGTTCCTCCTCCAGCGTGATGGTGGGCGCTGTCCTCCCTTTCTTGGGCACAGGCTCACTAATTGCCACGAATAACTCCTCTGTCTCTGCGGGGGGCTCAAGTGACTCCCTAGCGGTCGTCAGTGGTGGAACGTGCTCTGGGTCTGGCTGTGTTCCGGATCGAGACGCAACACTCTCCAGACACCAGATGACGGTCTCCCTCCGGTGATGTCTGGGAGGTTGATGGATTGGTTGAGCGTAGCCCCGATCTGGAACAAGGTCCTCAGGGTCTTGTCGTCGAGGGAGCTGGTTATAGCTAACCATACAAACTCCCTCATAAACTCCAAAAAATCGAGACTCTCCTAGGGCATGGCGATGAACTTTGCCCGTTCATCCATCTCAAGCAGTCCGATCATCTGTCACGATACTTGCAGCAAACAGATGAAGGCAGAGGTATATATCAACACGACAAAGTTTAATAGAAATTCAGACAGGCAGTGCAAAACAACATAGCATAACAGTGATCAGACAAGGACAGAGTGAACAGGAGGAACTTAAGTAGCAAACACAAATGAGGGTAATTAATAGAACACAGCTGACACAAATTAACTAATGATGATGGTAACCAGGGAGACAGACGAGTGGAGGGAAACTGAACAAAGGAACATGTGACAAATAAAAACAAACTGAAAGTCCATGAAAACAACACTAAACTGAACACAACTGTGACATATACAGCATGACCAGTGAATTATAATAGTCAAGCCGGTTCTTTTTTTTTAGTGAATCAAAAATGCTGCAAATTCAGTCCATAAAAATAGAGCACAATGTTTGGTGTTAATGTGAAGGAAATCACAGGTGTTTTGCCCATATTTTGAATTATGCATTGCATTGTTTATTAGGGTTAAGGGAAATGTCCATAAAACTTAACGAATAATATTCTGGCAGAAAATTACCTGTACCTTTTCCTGTTTTTTTTTTTTTTTTCTTACAGTATGCTTCTGAATCAGTTGAAGCAGTTTCTCAATTAATCTGACTGAACTGTAAGTCATGAACCAAGTGTGTAGTTAAAGATGCAAATCATTGTTTTTTTCACTGGTGTTTAATACAAATAAAGGAATGAATGAAATATATTTGAAATAACAATTTTGTTCTTGTTTCATATTTATCAGGCTATTGAAATGATACCAGCATTTGGCAACTGAATTGTATTTCTTCCTTCCCCAAAGGTTCACGATGGAACATACTGTATAACCGGAAACAAGAAGAGCATTCCGAACTGTTAAATTTGTTATGATTCCCTTTCCATTTCCTTGTTCTTCTAATGAGCAAACAGATTTGTAATTGAAATGACTGTTTCACCTGTTTTTTTGTTTGTTTTTTTTGTCACAGACAAAAGACATTCTTGATTTTTGTGAGATTTTATTTTTATCGTGTGCTCATGTGGCAAGCAATAATGAAATAGCTTCTGCTACAAAATACGTTCATGTCTGTAAGGTACAGTTGGCACGCAGAATATGGTTACTAAGCTTTTTTTGTAATTGACAAGAGCAATTAGGGTGCTTTATAAGGCCTAAGTCTGTACAGTGCAGCTCACATATTACTTTCATTCAATAATCATAATTTGGAAACACTCATTGTAAAACCTTATTAATGTACAGTATGATGGTTTAGCAATAAAAACACACAGGAGCTCTGGTGCTGTTTTAGAGCACCAGCACTACACACATATAACATCTGATTTAGCTTTTTAAACAATGCGTATTGGACAAAGCTACAACACAAAGTTAATCTAAAGGGCTTGGCTGATAAACTGCAATGTGAATTGTTGCCATAACGATGCTGAAATGTTTGCACAATAAATAAATAAATAAAGAGATAAATATCTGGTGCAACATGGAGCAAGAAAAAGTCATTTGGACAGTACAGTATTGTGCAAGTACAGACATGATAATGACGGTGTGTTGAGGACTATAAAGCAGAAGGGTGGTGCCGTCTCTCGCTTCATGACTGCTAACAAGTGTAATCCCATTATGGTTTTAATGGAATTTAATTTGATTCTAAAGACACTGTTTGATTATGCTTGGTAGAATCGAGGAAATGTGCGAGGTCAGCACTGGTCATTATGATTTTATAGTTCTACGCAGAGCTACGATTAGCAGACACTTTCCTTTTGAGCTTAACGCTCATACAACTCATACTTTTAATGTTTGAAGCTTGGAAGGGGAAAAAAAGTACTCCTGGCTATGATTTAATAACCTCTGACACCTAAGGTGTTACTCTTTTTCATTATGGAAGCACTGGCTCAAGGCGAATTCCTCTGCTCTGGATTCAAAGGAATTCTTCACAGGTCAAACACTAACTGTTGTGGAGAAGTGACAGATTTTGCTCCCATTATGGAATCAATACCTTGTTTTTGATCATACCATGTCTTGAAAGTCTTCTTTGAAAGTCAGAAAATTTTAACTTTACAAGCTCCACATACCAGGCCCTAATGATTCTGAACAGGGAAGAATACCAAAGGATTTTCCCCCTCTAAAATGAGGGGAAATGAAGTAGTGGGTTCACTGGTTGGCAGATGCAACACACAAATCCTAAATTAATTTATTTTATGAAACATAATAATCACCACTATAAAAACCAGAAATATTGTTTTTGACATTTTTTCACCGATACCATTCCCTTTCGGTTTTATAGAGGTGACTGAAAGGTTAAGGAAATTTGGAGGGAACTGCATTCTGCAGAACTGGAAACAAATGTGAAACAAAAAAAGAACATCAAACAGCAACAGGATATTATATCACAAAGTAATGTGAGTTGCCAGTCATTTGATCTATTGAAGTGTTTTCTGATGCTATGATTCATAAAGTTCATAGGTCATCTCTTTTTGGAGGCAGCATAATAGAAGAAAGAGTCACAGAAACTGTAATAAATTGATTAGAAAAATAAAAAGTGAAATTAACATGACTCACAAACTTTTCCAAGCCACATTTTCAAGCCGGACAGCATTCCAGCAGATTCCAGTATTTCTCTGAATGGTAATAAAGATGTTAACCACTTTATTACTTGAAAAAATAGTTCCTTCACCACACTGTATCATTTTCGTTGTTTTGCATCAGTAAAAAGGAATGATGAAAATGTCCTGTCCAGAACTGATTGCAAAAATTGCTAGTAAAACACCACTGATGCCATAGTCTTTTGTCTTTGGTTTAGGAAAGCTTCTGCAAACATAATGTGGTAGATTTGGAAACGTTGTGGAGATTAAACTTTAGGTCATGTAGAAAGCCAGTGGTATATTAATAAAAACAGGTACCAGCATGTAGACACAAGTCATCATTATGAATGTGAATAGTCAAGGATTTAATGTTTTAGGTTCTGCTTTTGATTCCACTCATTAATAATTGTGGTCCCTTAATTGTTCTATTAACAATTCTTTTAGTGCTTCTAAGGAATAGATCCTTTTTTCAAAATGTTTTAAATATTTGGGGAAAAAATACAATATCATACTGCCAAATGATGATATAATTTCAACAATAAATACAAACCCGATTCCAAAAAAGATGGGACACTGTACAAATTGTGAATAAAAAAGGAATGCAATAATTTACAAATCTCATAAACTTATATTTTATTCACAATAGAATATAGATGTTGAAAGTGAGAGATTTTGAAATGTCATGCCAAATATTGGCTCATTTTAGATTTCATGAGAGCTACACATTCCAAAAAAGTTGGGACAGGTAGCAATAAGAGGCCGGAAAAGTTACAGCTGGAGGACCAATTTGCAACTTATTAGGTCAATTGGCAATATGATTGGGTATAAAAAGAGCCTCTCAGAGTGGCAGTGTCTCTCAGAAGTCAAAATGGGCAGAGGATAACCAATTCCCCCAATGCTGTGGCGAGAAATAGTGGAGCAATATCAGAAAGGAGTTTCTCAGAGAAAAATTGCAAACAGTTTGAAGTTATCATCATCTACAGTGCATAATATCATCCAAAGATTCAGAGAATCTGGAACAATCTCTGTGCGTAAGGGTCAAGGCCGGAAAACCATACTGGATGCCCGTGATCTTCGGGCCCTTAGACGGCACTGCATCACATACAGGAATGCTACTGTAATGGAAATCACAACATGGGCTCAGGAATACTTCCAGAAAACATTGTCGGTGAACACAATCCACCGTGCCATTCGCCGTTGCCGGCTAAAACTCTATAGGTCAAAAAAGAAGCCATATCTAAACATGATCCAGAAGCACAGGCGTTTTCTCTGGGCCAAGGCTCATTTAAAATGGACTGTGGCAAAGTGGAAAACTGTTCTGTGGTCAGACGAATCAAAATTTGAAGTTCTTTTTGGAAAACTGGGACGCCATGTCATCCGGACTAAAGAGGACAAGGACAACGCAAGTTGTTATCAGCGCTCAGTTCAGAAGCCTGCATCTCTGATGGTATGGGGTTGCATGAGTGCGTGTGACATGGGCAGCTTACACATCTGGAAAGGCACTATCAATGCTGAAAGGTATATCCAAGTTCTAGAACAACATATGCTCCCATCCAGACGTCGTCTCTTTCAGGGAAGACCTTGCATTTTCCAACATGACAATGCCAGACCACATACTGCATCAATTACAACATCATGGCTGCGTAGAAGAAGGATCCGGGTACTGAAATGGCCAGCCTGCAGTCCAAAGACTGCGACAAAGAAGACCTAAGACAGTTGAGCAACTAGAAGCCTGTATTAGACAAGAATGGGACAACATTCCTATTCCTAAATTTGAGCAACTTGTCTCCTCAGTCCCCAGACGTTTGCAGACTGTTATAAAAAGAAGAGGGGATTCCGAACAGTGGTAAACATGGCCTTGTCCCAACTTTTTTGAGATGTGTTGATGCCATGAAATTTAAAATCAACTTATTTTTCCCTTAAAATGATACATTTTCTCAGTTTAAACATTTGATATGTCATCTATGTTGTATTCTGAATAAAATATTGAAATTTGAAACTTCCACATCATTGCATTCCTTTTTTATTCACAATTTGTACAGTGTCCAAACTTTTTTGGAATCGGGTTTGTACATTTAAAACAATTTTTGCAAAAGGACTTTTCCCAGAGTTGACATAATTGTAGTCAAATAGTGATTTGCAGTCAAATAATTGTACTGCTTTTACTATGTAGTAGACAACCAAACAAAGCATGTGTTTGATTTCCTAACAAAAACCGACTTCTTTGAGTCATTCATTCAACAGGAATGTTTCTGATTAACTTAAAATATCCACCTCAAAACAGTATTTTGTTTGTGAATCAAGTTACTGATTCAGTAGCCATGTTGCACCTCCGCTGGCTGAACTTGAGTAAGTTTTTCCTGTCCATATCAGTGGAAGAATTGTAAACAGAACTTAATGTCATTCATAATGGGTTTTCCATAAGAGGTAGATTAAAATTAGTAGATGACACAAGAGGTATTTTTTTATGATTTGTCGGTAGAATTTCAACATGGAAATGACAAACTTTCTCCCTCCAGCTGATTGGAAACCACCAGAATGTGCTTTTTATGAAGGTTTGGTCAGCTGCTCATATGTTTCCCTAATTAAAATCAATGTAAGCGTAATAGAGGGCTTTCAGCTGTAATTGGAAATGAGAACAATGTACACTACTGATGCTACATGTTATTTAGCGCCCTGTTTTGCTGGAAACAAAAGAATTGTGGGCACATCTAAGCATGGGTAAAATGAAGTGGTAAAACCAAATACCAATGGGGACGACAATGCAATTTCCCACAACAAAGGAACACATTGTTCTAGCTGGAGAAGACGACCCAAAGGGCTAGATGCTTAAAGCTAAGAGCTTAAACTCCCACATTACAGCTTCAAAGAAAAGGGCATTTTTCACTTCCTGTTAGCTGACCTTTAATGCTTCCTCCTGCTGCACTGAGAGGAAAGAGGCCGTCTGTGTAGTTAAGTTCCCAGGCATCATAATGTGAGACTGATGCCTTTACATCTGAAATACAGCCAGTAACAACCGAGTGGCCGCAAGCCACACACTTGTCTTCTATCACTAAAGGTCCTGTAAGGACTCATCTGAGCTCGTCTTTCCTGTTGTCGTTCAACACCCTCGGCCCCTTCCGCCTTCATAAACTTGGAACCACAAACGATTTAATTTAATGTCTTAATAATCAGCATCCCTCGCGTTCCTCAGATTGTGTTTCGGTGACTGTAGTTGTGATTTTCCCAGCAGTTTTCTCCTCTCCTCCCTTCCTTTTTTTCATCATGTTCTCTGCTGCTTACTGTCAGGCGCTGTGGTAGGTCGAACTAATAGTCTGTTTGAAGGTTTTGTGGATGAGAACTAGGCAGACCTGTAGCAGGAGCTTTTATTGTCGTGGTCCAAACTCAAGGATAGGCTGTGAGCCAGACCAGTCTCAGTAGGGCATCACATGTGTGTACCACCCTGCTGCTTGCAGAATGCATGGAGCGGGCAAACAATTATGCACACTGCTCTATAAAAACCACCTTCTTTGTGGTTCCCATGAGTGTACAAGGGTAAAAGGGCACAGTAAGGCCAACCGGCCTGTTGTAACGGGAAAAACATTCATATTGTTAAAGAACATTTGCATGTTTGGATATGCTTTAATGTACAAACGCTATTTCCAGAAAAGCTGGAACATTTTGTAAAAAACTCAATAAAAATCTGTTATTTGTTAATTCTCTTGAACATTTGTTTAACTGACAAAAGTACAAAGAAAAGATTTCCAATGTTTTCACTGACCAACATAATTGTATTTTGTGAATATAAACAAATTTTAATTTTGATGGCTGCAACACACTCCAAAAAAGTTGGGACAGAGGCAAAAATAAAAGTGAAAAGATTATATAATATCCAAGTTAAACTGCTTTTAAACAGTCCACAATTAGCAGGTGAATTGGTAATAGGTGAGGATATCATATTTGGGTGTAAAAGAGCTTCTCAGTCTTTGCAAGAAAAGATGGGTCATGGCTCACCACTTTGTGCCAAATGTCATGAGAGAATTGTCAAACAATTCAAAAATCACATTTCTCAATGCAAGATTGCAAAGAATTTATGTCTTTCACCATCTACCATACATAATATTGTAAAAAGATTCAGGGAATACAGAGAAATCTCTGTCTGTATAGGGCAAGGTAGGACACTTCGGTTGAATGTGCATGACCTTTGAGCCCTCAGATGGAACTGCATTAGAAACAGTCACTATTACTGTGTTAAAGGGTTAGTTCACCAAAAAATGAAAATTCTGTCATTAATTACTCACCCTCATGTCGTTCCACACCCGTAAGACCTTCATTCATCTTCGGAACACAAATTTAGATATTTTTGTTGAAATCCGATGGCTCAGTGAGGCCTCCATAGCCAGCAATGACATTTCCTCTCTCAAGATCCATTAATGTACTAAAAACATATTTAAATCAGTTCATGTGAGTACAGTGGTTTAATATTAATATTATAAAGCGACGAGAATATTTTTGGTGCGCCAAAATAACGACTTATATAGTGATGGCCGATTTCAAAACACTGCTTCAGGAAGCTTTGGAGCATTATGAATCAGTGTGTCGAATCATGATTCAGATCACGTGTCAAACCGCAAAACTGCTGAAATCACGTGACTTTGGCGCTCCGAAACGCTGATTCGACACGCTGATTCGACATGCTGATTCATAACGCTCCAAAGCTTCAGGAAGCATTGTTTTGAAATCGGCCATCACTATAAGTCGTTATTTTGTTTTTTTGGCGCACCAAAAATATTCTTGTCGCTTTATAATATTAATATTGAACCACTGTACTCACATGAACTGATTTAAATATGTTTTAGTACATTAATGGAGCTTGAGAGAGGAAATGTCATTGCTGGCTATGCAGGCCTCACTGAGCCATCGGATTTCATCAAAACATCTTAATTTGTGTTCTGAAGATTAACAAAGGTCTTACGGGTGTGGAACTGTACGAGGGTGAGTAATAAATGACATTATTTTCATTTTTGGGTGAACTAACCCTTTAAATACAGACACATGGACTCGGGAGTACTTGGGAAAACAGTTGTCACTTAACAGTCTGACGCTGCATCAAGAAATGCAACTCGAATTATGCATTACACAAGGAGAAAGCTACACATCTGTTCTATGCAGAGATGTTGCTGAGTTCTCTGGGCCCGAGCTCATCTTAGATGGTCTAAAAGACAGTGGAAATGTGTGCTGTGGTCAGATGAGTCCATGTTTCAGCTTGTTTTTGGAAAAAACGGACATCGAGTTCTCAGTCCCAAAGATGAAAGGGACCATCCATCCAGACCAAACATCTGTCATGGTATGGGGGTGCGTCAGTGCAAACGGCATGGATGACATGCATTTGTGTGAAGGTACCGTTGATATGGAGGCATATATTTGAATTGTACAGAAACATAAACTGCCATAAAGACGAGATCTTTCCTGGGTAGCAAGACAATGCCAGGCCTCGTTCTGCACGTGAAATATCAGAGTGGTTTCTAGACACTCTACACCGCAGAGTGGATGTGCCTAACTGCCTGCCTGCAGTCCAGATCTGTCTCTTATTGAAAATGTATGGCCCATCATGAAAAGGAGAATCAGACAAGGATGACCACAGACTGCTGCGCAGATGTCTTGTATCAGGCGAGATTGGGTAAAATTTCCACTTGCAAAACTGCAACAATTAGTATCATCAATTCCCAAATGATTAAAAATTGTAATTAAAAGGAAAGGTGATGTGACACAGTGGTAAACATGGCTCTGTCCCAACTTTTTTGGAGTGTGTTGCAGCCATCAAAATCAAAATTTGTTTATACTTATAAAATACAAGCTGTTCAGTGAAAACATTGGAAATCTTTTCTTTGCTCTTTTGTCAGTTAAATAGAGGTACGAGAGAATTAACAAATAGCAGATTCTTGATTTTATTGCATTTTACAAAATGTCCCAACTTTTCTGGAAATGGTGTTTGTACAATATGGACATACTGGCAGCATCTAAAACATATTTACAAAGTAAAAAGTATCTATATATGCACAGAAATCTAAAAACCTATATGTATATTTGTATAGTTACATTATTATTATTATGTATTTAATTGAATTTCTATAAATGAGCGCAAAACCTGATTTCACCAAGTACAGCATGTTCCTGGATCAACATCTTTGTTGATCCTGGAACAACCTTCCAATCAACCAATCAGATTTGAGGAACAAGTTTACAGTTTATGTTTAGGCTTACAACCAAAGTTAGGTGAATAACACTGATGTAGAAGCACCTATCACTTACTTCTGATTTAAGGTATAACTTACAGTTAGGATTAGGTTTAGGGGTAGGGATATGGTTAAGATTACATTTTCAGACAGGAATGTTGTTCCAGGGACAACAAAATATGTAGACCTAGGAATGCGTCTAACTTGGCAAAATCAGTAAGTGCATAAATGTATAGTTACAATTTAAGTGACCATTTTTAAATAGGAATTTTGTGACTGTAACCATTATATCAACTTAGCAAAATGGGTAAAATAAATTTAATCATTAATCTTATTGATTAAATATAATAAAAATGTCATGAATTCAATATTCTTGCAACCCTAAAAGGATTTTTTAAGGTTTATATGTCTCTAAATTTTTAAAGGCGTTGTCAATACAGTATGTTTTGAGTGTCTTCGCACATGTACAAAAACGTAGAACCACACTTTATGTACCTATGATTACTAATGAGATTATGCTGGATGATCAAGTAATATCTAAAAAAGTGTCTTGATTTTTTAAGTGCATTATTTTGCTGTTCAGACAGAGCAAACATGCTAATGCTTTGTCAAAACAAGGGCAGGAGAAACAAAGGTGACTCAACACATCAAAAATCTAGTGATTGCTCAGCTTGTAAAATTATATAGCTTTTTCCATTTCGCAGTTCAAAATTCCGCCTTGCTTATTCAGTTGATAATTAAGTGTAAAATGAGATAATACATATGTATATGCTTGCAAAAAGCACTTTAAGAGGCCACTTAGCGAGACTATTATGCAGTTAGCTGCCATAAAGGCAGAGAATAAACATGCAACAAATGCAAATCCAAAGATTGCTAATTATTGAGAACCCACGTCCAACATCATCCATTTCTTACAGCACCCATGATGTTCCCATAGTTCTGGGGTTATTAATCCATTAATTCTGCCTACGTGGATTTGGTCTATGGACGTGAGATAGTGACTGGGGGCAATCTTGGCAAGGTCAGAGCAGTCAATGCAGATGTGGTTTTATAGGAAAGGCTTTTTGATGTTGACTGTCTGGATTTTTCCATGTTCTCACTCAAAAAACATTAAAAATAAGTTCTGTTAAGCCCAATGATCCTTTTCCATTTGGGGAACAAGTCACGCATTTGCCTCAAACATAGTAAAACCCATTACAAGGCCTATTCTAAACTAGGCTAATATTTAAGTATTACAGATATCAGCGTCAGTTCAAGCTGATATTGCATATTTCCATATTTACTAGTTGCATCAGGAGCCTAATTTATAGGAACCCCTCAGCTGGTGACATCTGATATTTCCCCCCAAAAAAGGAGAGACCAAAAGTGGTGACAAGGGTCTGGCTCCTGCCTCCCACCCATGCAGAATGTGGACAGCGGTCAGGGAGCACAGGAAGTTCACCAAGGCTGAAATAACACACCCAAACCAAGCCTGACATTCACGTGCCTGTTATCTACACAGGGCGAAGTGTAGAAAGCGGGAGAAACGCAGCAGCAATTAAGGAAAACTAGAAGACTGTTGAAACAAAGTTACAGTCAATGTTTTGCATACTTCACAAGTTCACGTACAGGTCAGTGAACAGAGAACGCATTTTACTTCTTTTTGCCATTTAAGAGAAGAGTTAATTGTCTCGTAAGACTGACATAACTATGATGTCACTTCCTTTACAGAAAGATGGTGCACAATTCAATACCTGAGACTGAGTTGATTTTGTAGTTGGGGAAATAGTTTTTTTTTCCTCCTATAGAAACACAATATGTCCTGCTCTTGTTCATATGTCTAAAGTGTCAATGAGCCTGTTTTTAAGCAATTGTATATCAACTGTTGCATTGAGAAAGCTCTCCTTGAATTGAATCCTAAATTCCTAGATTTCATTCTACATTAAATGCGACAAATAAATAAGCATGTATAATGGAAGTAACTGACATAGAAATATTCTTTTTATGTTTGCAGAATTAATACTAGTATGCCAATAATGTGCACTGACCTGATTTTTTAATCACATTATGAGAAAATCACAAACAGCACTTTTGCGCCCTTGAAGGGCACTTCGGGAAGGGGATGCCATTTGTAGGGGTATTCCAAATGAGAGTGAACAACTGAATCCCTTCACAAAGGGCCCTAAGTTCCTCAAGTCGAAAGGTTAAAGTGATAGTTCACTCAAAAACGAAAATTCTGTCATCATTTACTCACCCTCAAGTTGTTCCAAACCTGTATACATTTCTTTGTTCTGCTCAGCACAGAGGAAGATATTTTGATGAAAGTTTGTAACCAGGCCACTTTGGGGCACCATTGACTTCCATAGTAAGAAAAGAAATACTACGGCAGTCAATGGTGCCCCAGAACTGTTCTGTTACCCTCATTCTTCAAAATATCTTCCTTTGTGTTCAACAGAACAAAGAAATTTATACAGATTTGTAACAACTTGAGGGTGAGTAAATGATGACAGAATTTTCATTTTTGGGTGAACTATCCCTTTAAGGTACATGTGATGTTCACTTCAAGTAATTTTATCGTTTATGGTCATGTGACCCAGGGTGGCTAATCTTCGCGATGCATAGGGATGCTCACTTCCGATTGGAATTTGTCTGGAATTTATATATAATTCGCATAATTTTAGCAGCCACTATTCCAGTCTTCAGTGTCACATGACCCTTCAGAAATCATTCTAATATGCTGATTTTGTGCTCAAGAAACATTTATTATTATGATCAGTTGAAAACAGTTGTGCTGCTTAATATTTTTGTGGAAATGGTGATTTTTTTTTTTTTTTTCAGGAATCTATGACGAATATAAAGTTCAAAAGAACAGAATTTATTTTAAACAGAAATGTACTATTTACTGCTTTAGTGCCCTTGCTGAATAAAAGTATTAATTTCGTAAAAAAAAAAAAAAAAGAAAAAAAAGAAAGAAAGAAAATCGTACCAACTACAAACTTTGGTAACACTTTATTTTGATGGCACCCTTTAAACAATCTGTTGACTATAAAAGTAACATTGCACCTACAACTAATTCTCATTATAGTGTTCTCATTATTAGTATTTGACTGTCTGCTTAATATCTGCTAACACTTTATTGTGATGGTCCCCCAATAGACATTCTACTGACTATAAGTAACTTTGCAAGTATGTCAACTTATTCTACTAACCCTACCCCTACCCATCTCCTAATACTCTTTTTAATACTTAAACTAATACTCTAATGAGAGTTAGTTGACATGTAGGTGCAACGTTACTTATAGTCAACAGAACATCTAAAGGGGACAAAGTAAAGTGTAACCCAAACTTTTGTATGGTAGTGTATATATTATATATTCCTGTAGATACAAACATTGTCACACATATATTCACATGAACTGGTGTCTCTAGTCTCATTCAGATGGGCCGGAACATTACTCAGAGCTACAATGAGGATGTGGTGCCAAATATATCACTCTGTTATAACATGCACTGGATACTATAATGTGGCTATTTCTCTATAGTGTAACCTGGTTACAATAAATGTGAGAGATACAGTGCCCCTTCAAAACGGTGTCATACTCACCAGATTTACGACGTTATAACATTTAACATTTCCTCCCTGCACTGTTATGTGTTAACAAAACCCATGCAAGAGTACCCTACACCAAAAGAAAAGTGAACTGAGAACACTGTATTATTGTATCAAAGAATATGCAGTATGATTTTTTTTTTTTTTTTTTTAATCACTCACTTTACAGAACAGCTGGTAGAAATGCAATAGTAAGTTGCCGTTGGCTCCATGAATCCCTGGCTAGGCACTGGAGTGCTTCTAATTTGCTCTCAAGTCAAACACCCTGACCAGTCTGTTGTGGTTTGGCTTTAAAAGGTTAAATCTGCACATAAGGTGGTCCACAGATCTGGTGGGGGGAAAAAAATCAAATCAAATCAACACGGTTCTTTAGAACAGACTCCAGTTACATCGGACTCAAAATGGCTCAATCAGAAAAGATCAAAATATACAGAATATAATATATATAGGTATATATTTGATCATAGCATACAGTGCTCATGAGATACAAATATAGTTGATTTATCACAGTGAATTCATGATAGCAGAAGCTTTAAGGCAATTAGACGACATGCATCATTACAGTAAAACTGCAAAACATCATTCATAAGTCCGATAACAGAAATATCCATCTTGATTGTCAAATTAAGAGAATTGTTGTGAAACTTGTATATGAATGACAACTTTTTATAGATGCTCAGCATTACCAGAGGGGATGTGTGTTTGCATAAATGCAGTTATTCAGCTATATACTGTACAATATTTGGCAAGAGTATTTTTTTTTACTTAAATGCAAGGATTTTTGATTCATTTTACTTTCATAAATGAGTGATAGTGTAGATCCATGCACAGATGTGCAGAAAATAGTGTTATAAATGAGAAAAAAAAAAATTAAATTGAAATTACACTTCTTGTATTTTCTGTGACTGAGATAGGAATGCATTCTCTTTACTGTCGAATCAGTGACGTTTATGAAAACACCAAATACTTTCTTCTTTACATTACCCTCATTTTTTAAGAATAAAATGTAAACACTTCTGGAAATCCTACAGATTATGTCGGATTAACCCAAATCTCTTGACATTTCCTGTTCATAGAGAAGATAGTATGATTTTTGCCATCAGATAAATGTAATATGAGAATGCACAAAGTTGACAACAGATGCCCCTTGTGTAACACAGTTTTGAGATTCCAGTTTTACTAACTGTGACTCCACAACAGTTTATACTCACTTAACTAGGTAGAAGAGGAGCCCATGACCTGGTCATGGAGAGAAAACAAGCAATTTTTGTATTTTGTCATGTAACAGCTCATTCACAGGCATGTTTAGAAGTCTGGCAACTTCTTCCAGATGCGCCTGTTCATTTTCACTTTACAGAGTAAAAAGCAAAAAGGCACAAAGGCACCGGAGCCCGAGTGTAACATTTACACAAATAAACAAGTCTTTTATCTCTTGTTCTCATTCACAGCCCACATTCCACAAACATATATACATTCACACAGATATAGCCAACCCACAGTTGACCTCGAATCCATTTAGTGGGGATTTCGCTAAAGCAAAATAACAGAGTGTGATAGTAATCAGAGAGGTGGGCTTGCTGACAGCGGGGGATCAGCTAATAACCAGCCAGTCTTGGACCTTACAGCCTAACTGTACAAATCAGTGGTTAACCTAAAGGAAGGAAAGGAGAGGAACGAATGGACAGGAGGTGGTGCGACACGGCTCTGTCTCCCTCTCTCTGCGTGAAGGAAGAAGAAAGAAGCATCTGGCTGTGAAGAAAGAACCCTGTTTTACAGGAGACATGAAAAAGGATTAAACAGGCAGGGAGATGAAAGTGTAAGTGGGAGTTAAAGAGAATATTAAGTGAGTTCAGGACCAGGTCAGACACAGGGCAGGGAGCTTGATGTGTAATACATGTACAAACACACACAGATGATGTGCAACTTTCATGCATATAGGACTAGAACAGGCTAACGAACACATAAAGGCACACGCACACAAGACTTCAAATAATCTCAGCGCGTCTTCAGCTTTCTCTTGGCTTGCACATGTGCACAAGTAATCTCTCCAGTAGGACGGACAGAGATGCGTGGATGGATTTTTGGTGAGGTTGGTTTTGAAACGTGAGGGTCTGTGTCCTTTTTCCATCACAGTCTCACTGTGTTCCCTTTCCTACTCCACTGAAGGGTCCAACCATCTTCATAGCAGCATAGTTCTGTAAAAATTATAATAATATTTAAAAATACAAAATTCTAAAATGGGTATATTTACATTAATGTAAAAAAAATTATGCATGATCATTCTGATATGGTGCTCAAGTAACATTTCATCATCAATTTCGAAAACAGTTGTGCTGCTTAATTCTTTTGTGTAAACTGCAATACATTTTTTTAGAATTATTTGAAGAATATTGCAAAAGAGCAGTGTTTATTTGAAATAGAAATCTTTTGTTACATTATAAATTTCTTTACTGTTACTTTTGATTAATGTAATGCAGCCTTGTTCAATAAATGTATTAATTAAATAAAAAAATCTGTAAAATATTTTACTGTCCCCAAACTTTTGTATAATATAATATAAATACATTGAACTATATATGATACAGTACATTGACTATGTTAGACAAAACTGTATGAAATGTCTTCAGTGTGAATGACTCTGCGTGTATGAATGTGTCCGCAATACTGAATAACACATGCCACATTCCTGAACTACGATCAGAGACACACATCTCTGATTGCACTTCATGATCACAGAAACCCCCATTTTCACTTTAATCCTCTTCTTTCATTGACACAATTACTACCATAAGCTTGTACACACACATACACACAGATACTTACAGGGAAGGCGTAGAGAAAGACTCCAAGGAAGAGAATAATGAAAAAGAGTATAAAGAGGCCCAAAATAAGCCACTTAAACCTCCTCCACACAATGAACCTAAACGTCTTATATGGGGATGAGAACCAAAGGAATGAGGTCTCAGGACGCCTGAAGATAGAAACAGACACTATATTAGTAACCTTATATTAAATTCTATAAATCCCACCTTGTGATGAGGACCCATAAAAAGGCTAATATTAAAAGCATTTCTTTTTTTTGGTTATTTGGTGAGAGGAATGACTGTGATAGGCGTGCTTGACTTACTGTGGCTCCTCTAGATGAGGATTCATATTGGGCTCATCTCTGCCATGTCCTGCAGGCCTCTCATCCTGCTCCTGCTCCGAGACGATTTCCAGTGACATTTCCAACTTTCCCTGAATGACAAAGAGAGAGAGAGAGAGACAAAGTGGTAGTTGGAAAATGCATACTATAATATTTAATATTAATATTTTAATGTTAATATATAATATTTAAATGATTTAATATTTAATTTTAATATTAATATTAATATTTAATAATATTAATAATATATATATATATATATATATAAAACTAAATAAAACGGATTGAAACTAAGCAAACTATAAATGTGTATTATGCTATAAATAAATAACATATAATAGTGTCCATAAGTGATGTCCGGCATCTTCACCCTTTATTCAAATGTTAGATTTTGTAAGCATATTGTAAGTTGTGTTTGGAGTCAATTGTTTTATTTGTGATAAAGCAATGAAACAAATTGTGCAGACATCATTTTTGACCAAGCTGTAAAACAAAGAAATTATAAGCACATGCAAAAACAAGAGAGAACCAACAAAATATTATTAACTGATTATGTTGTAGTCAGTGTATGCTTTTTCCTGTGAGCTTTTTGTTTTTCTACACAGTAAAAAAGTATTTTCATGATTTGTTATCACAACATTTTTTCTTTTGTTAAATCAACTTAGATAATTAATGTGGTTCAGATAACATAATATTTTAAGTTTCTGTTGATTAAACCAATCGCGTTCATTGTATTAACTCAAATTTTTAATTTCGATGAACTCAAAATTTTAAGGCAACCAGGTAACTTAATTTAAGTTAAATCAACAAGTGTATGCATTTCTTTTTTGCATAGTAAAATAAAACCTGTAGCTGTAGTTTGCCTTTTTTTGCCAAATAATAATTGTCAGACAAATACCTTAAGCAAGTTTAGTGTTTCGTTCTTCCTTCATAGTTAAAATATTTAAAAAAATATATATATATATATATATATATATATATATATATATATATATTGGTAACACTTTACAATAAGGTTCATCGGTTAACTACATTAGTTAACATGAGCTATTAATAAACTGCACTTATACAGCATTTATTAATCTTTGTTAATGTTAATTTCAACATTTACTAATACATTATTAAAATCTTGTTAACATTAGTTAATGCACGATGCACTAACATGAACAAACAATGAACAACTGTATTTTCATTAACTAATGTTAACGAAGATTAGTAAATACAGTAACAAATGTATTGCTCATGGTTAGTTCATGTTAGTTAATAAATTAACTAATGTTTAACTAATGAACCTTATTTTGCTCATATTTTGATGGTTTAATCGAACTTGTAGACTCATTAGAATCAAATATCCCATCCGGACATCACTTTTGGTCTCTATTGTATTTACAAGAAAAAAAAGTGAATTTCTCAACACAATAATAACCCTGGTTTGTGTGCAGCTCTTACAGCAAGTATCTTCTCGTTTTCTCTGTCACACACACAAGGCCACCAGCCTTTTACACTTTTCTGCTCAAACAAAGACACCAGTTTGTCCTGGGACTGAGAGAGCATGTCAAGGCCACACTTCTCTGGAGACTTTGCTGGACTCAGCATATGGTTCAGGTCCATCTCCAAAGAGCCTTAGAAAGAGAGAGAGAGAAGAACTTAAGCACCACAATCGTGAAGTTCAATGATACACCACAGCAGTAAAATGTGCTGTTGACTTCACCTAAGACTGCACATTAAATATAAGAAAAGAGAATGTCTGTAAATTTAACACAATTGAAAATATGTAAATATATATTTTCTATGTGAAAGAAAGAAAGAATATAATGGAGTAGAATAGCAAAAGTCAGCAAGTGTTTGAATCTTGCTTTTCCCAATCATTTCCCATAATATCAGTCAGAAAAAATGTTTGTCCTTCAGCCTTTGCTGTTGGCAGTCTGTCATTTTCTTTGAGGTTTTCACATTGTGGTCAGATGCTAATTATTATGTTACGAATGTACATAGATCTGTGTATTTTATAGAGGTCTTTAAAGAGTCAGATCATAACTTATTTCTCTTCCAGTTGTGCTGACATGTTGGAAATTAGGTTCAGTTGATAATAATAACATTAGCAGTAAAGATGTTATAGAGGACCCGTGTGGTCTGAATGATGTATTTGCGTTAAGGTTGTTAAGTGCATTTATGCTGACGGTCACGCTTCATAATAATGTGGTGGGTAACCTAACACAGGTTAAGGAGGTTCAGGTTTTGGTAACCATCTCCCTGTGCACTCATATCCATATAGACAGACATATAGGTTAATGACAATAAACCACACACATGGTCCTATCAGTGTGGTCCAGTCCCACAAAAAGTTTTTCATCTTTCTTGTCAAGGCTGAAAAATTTGCTTGAAAAACAGCTTTGTGGTGCCGTGCAAGGTTAACACGACTAAATTTGCTGAGGGTAGCAAAGCTGAGGAAGGGAGTTGAGGAGTTATCTGGCACAAGGGATGACTATTAGGTCTTACCAAGAAAATCATCAAAGGAGAACTTGTCATTGTCCCAGATCTGGATAGAAAGTTTAGGAGGAAGTTTTGTTTCAACTTTATCCAGACTCCAAAAATGCTCCTGCAGAAAAAGAAACGCAGAGAGATTGACAGAAGTGCAATCAGAACTACTTACTAATTTGTCATTTTGCTGGTGTAAGTGTAACCGTTCATTTTATTGTGTTACTGTAACCATGGCAAGTGTAATTTTTTTCGGTTGTAATCGACATTATGTAGCAAATGTTGTCTAGTGAGCCTAACTTGTATATTACTTCAAGCAACCTGGACTAGGTGCTAGAGATGCACCAATATCAATATTTTGGCTGCATAAAAGTCAAGCCAAATAATGTAAGTCTTTTAAATATTAACTTAAAGGAGTGTTAGATGATGGAAAAGGTAATATAAATGTAGAAATAAGGTAAATGAGCATGCACAATCAAATATCCAAAATCGAGTGATACCAATAAATTAAAAAAGCATCAGTAATATGTGACCCTGGACCACAAAACCAGTCATAAGTCGCACAGGTATATTTGCAGCAATAGCCAACAATACATTCTATGGGTCAAAATTATGGATTTTTCTTTCATGCCAAAAATCATTAGTATATTAAGTAAAGATCATGTTCCATGAAGATACACTACATTGCCAAAGGTTTTGGGACGCCTGCCTTTATGTGCACATGAACTTTAATTCTTAATCCGTAGGGTTTAATATGGATTTGGCCCACCCTTTGCAGCTATAACAGCCTCAACTCTTCAGGGAAGGCTTTCCACAAGGTTTAGGAGTGTGTTTATGGGAATTTTTGACCATTCTTCTAGAAGCACACTTGTGAGGTCAGGCAGTGATGTTGGCGAGAAGGCCTGGCTCGCAGTCTCCGCTCTAATTCATCCCAAAGGTGTTCTATTGGCTTGAGGTCAGGACTCTAAGGGCCAGTCAAGTGCCTCCACACCAAACTCACTCATCCATGTCTTTATGGACCTGATTCTTGTTCTAATCTGAATGCCACATGAAGTTTGGAGGTCTGTAGCTATTGACTCTGCAGAAAGTTGGCGACTTCTGCGCACTGTGCGCCTCAGCATGCGCTGACCCCGCTCTGTGATTTTACGTGGCCTACCACTTCATGGCTGAGTTGCTGTTGTTCCCAATTGCTTCCACTTTGTTAAGATACCACTAAAATTTGACTGTGGAATATTTAGTAGTGAGCAAACTATCACGGTACCATGCTTGAATTCACTGAGCTCCTGAGAGCGACCCATTCTTTCACAAATGTTTGTAGAAGCAGTCTGCATGCGTAGGTGCTTGATTTTATACACCTGTGGCCATGGAAGTGATTGGAACATCTGAATTCAATGATTTGGAGGGGGTGTCCCAATATTTTTGGCAATATAGTGTATTTTGTAACTTTCCTACCGTAAATATATCAAAAATGTATTTTTGTGAGTGGATATGTATTGCTAAGGCAATTTTCTCAATATTTAGATTTTTTTGCACCCTCAGATTCCAGATTTTCAAATAGTTGTATCTCAGCCAAATACTGTCCTATTGTCCTAACAAACCATACATAAATGGAAAGCTTATTTATTCAGCTTTCAGATGATGTATAAATCTCAATTTAAATTGACCCTGGTTTTGTGGTCCAGGGTCACATATCTTTAGAGATAAGTTAGTATTAGATTATGGCCAAGGTATTCTAAAAAAGAAAAATGAGCATTAACAATTAAATGTATATATCAGATACCAGTACATTAAATAATGTCCAATATCAGCTAATAATTGATATATATTGTGCATCACTACTAAGTGCCTAACTTGTGAGATTAGCCCCAACAACCTTTTAGTTACCAGCCCAAGAAATGAGCTACACCACCAACAGAGAAGCAGAAACAAACTGACAGATCAAGACAACGACTGAGAAAGACAGAGTGAGGAAATGATAGCGTGAATGTGCGAAGCAGAATTAGAAAGAGGGTGAGAGACAGAGAGAGAGTGAGAACCACCAAGAGCGACAGAAACGTCCCAGTCAGAAAAGAGTGTTAGCGACTCCCACTACAGCCCTGACTCTGCACCCCACCGCCAGACAGGATTCCATCTGCATGATAGCATTCCCACCGTACTGTACCCATGATGGATGTGTGGACAAACACGACGAGGATAATAAACTGAACTGCTGCCGTTCACCGGTAAATAGGCCCCGTCGGTTTGCACATCCTGCCTGACAACCGCATACAGCTCCATCAAAACAAACACTGCAAATAAGCACTCACTTCCAATTATCACTGAGAGCAGTGTTTCATTCAAGAGAATCTGTTTCACTATGTATCGCTTCTATTGTGTATTGCTTCCAACAAAGCTCAGCCAAAGTGGATCTATCGTTTGACAGCTGTTGCGGGCCGCTCTCAGTTTAATGGGTGGAACCGCTATCTTCAATCTTACTATAACTGATCTCTTGCCTGCCAAAACCTCACTTTAAGTGCCTTGTCCATCACAGCTGTTTTCCCTGAGCTGGCTTGGCTGAAGTCTGGACTGTCTTGCTGTTACAAGATGTTCATGTACCACTTTCGGTAAGTGGGAGTGTGCCAGATGCAGCCTGCAACATATCTGGGTTTGAAACATTGCATTAAACACCTGCCAACTGCAGTGATATCCTTCAAAATGTGGGCGTTAGACAAAACCTCTGCAAATCACGCAGGGTGACCTTCGGATTCAACTATTCAGACTCAATCAAGGCAGAAGATTTGTGTTTCAGCAACATAGCTGAAGTGCAGCGTGCGGATATAAATGCTGACAGGGTTGGAGTTTCCCTTTCATTTCTTTCTCACTTGTTCTTTATTTCCACTAAACCTAGATTACGCCTCACCTTCTTATCAATGGTGCAGAGCTGTTCTGCAGGTAAATAGTGGAAGGGGAAGAGGAACCGCCAATTAAAGTTGCCTTCACCTCCCAGCGACCGATAGTGCACGTCAGTTTTCTGCTTGTTCTCTTCGTAGCCCTGCATCCAGCTAGGATTGAAAAAATAACATTCGCAATTACCCAACACATAATTTCCAACACATTAGAAGACAATGGAGCTTAGCTGTAATTGACCTACAGCTTGGGTCTATGGTTGCCTTGCAACTGTGTGTTTGTTGCTACTGATCGATAATTTTTGCATGCCGTTGTTACTATTGGTCACAGTGGCAACAGACAAGCAACAGGCCCATGACATGGGAAACAATAACAACTTAATCTAAACAGAGCTCATACACACAAACCCAGCAACCCATTTATGACACCCAGATGTACCCTTTCACATAAATGTCACTCATCTTCTCCCCAGTAACACTGACATCATCCAAGATAACATCTCTTGTGTTCCATATAATACAGCGCAGGAAGAACCTATGGGAGCAGAAAACATTGACATGTTATGCTTCTGAACGTGTTTCGAGACAAACTGATAGATATTAAACAAAGGCGAAGCTTTTACTTTTTAGCTTTGCGTGGTGTGATGTTGAATGGAGGTCCTGGTGGACCTAAAGATTTAGGGAACAGGTCCACCCACAACTGTATCCGCCCCTGTGTGTTGGCAAATAAAACCACTCAGAGAAGACTGACAGGACAACTCATGAAAAACATGAAAAAAAAGAAATAAATAAAAATAATAAAAATAATAATAAAAATCATTACATTTTTAAAAACAAATTAAAATGAAATAAAAAGCATTACATATTTAAAATAGAATAAAATAAAAATAATTAATAATAAATATATTATAAATATAATAATAAATAATTAAATGAATTGCATACTTAAAATAAACTACACAACTACTAAAAAAATCTACTAAAATAAACATTTAAATTAATAAATATAAAATAATATGTTTTTATATATTATTTAATATACAGTCAAACCAAAAATTATTCAGACATTTTTGATATTTTTGATATATTTTTACTAGTGGGTGCAGGAAACTATATTTCATTTATGTAAGTGAGGATAGCAAAATAAAGTAAACTGTGACATATTATACCCAAAAATTCTTCATACAGTGGACTACCAGTAAAATTGATAAATTATTCAGACACTTTGACCATGTTTTGCTTAAGTGTTAGCATTAGTTTGCATTAGTGACATAATTAAGATTCATTTTTTCTGATACAGTTTAACTCTGAGATCTTGTCATATTTTATTACCAATTTTTTTAAACTATAGTGACTAAACTGTATTAATGAATGAAATGTTCAAGGTGTCTGAATAAATTTTGGTTTGACTGTATAATATATAAATATATAATATATTTTTGGAATAATAAATGAGCCTGTGTAACCTGTTCTATATCTGGCTGCAGGGGGCTGTAGAGGGGTCGCGTCTCTACATGTTCAGGCACCAGACCCTGCCTTCTCAACACCAACAGAGCTAGACGCTCCATCACTGGTCCCAGGTAAGGGTTTAGAGGTTTCCCTTCATCTGAGGGCCAAATGTAGTCAACCATAAGGTCATTGTAGTTTATAGTCACATGATGCAGAAGGTCCAAAATGTTGAGACAACTTTTTTTTTAGCTTAAAATTGTTTAACAGTTATAAGGAAGATTCATCATAATGTTATTTTCCATTAAAACCATGAAATGGAACCACTATGTAACCTCTGATTTGATATGAAGAACATTTGGGCATCGGGTTTTATGAAGTCATAACCGAGAGCAGAAAAAAAGCCAACATTCATGAAGCATTCCACTTAAATAGTCGGAAATGTTTATCTTTCCCCGTTCCTCAGATGATGCGTTGATTTCATTGCTGTTGATCTAAGAAGAGAGTTTCCCCTTTCAAAAAGCATAAAAAGAGAGCGAGAGAAGAAAAAAAATAAACGTCCACTGTTGAGTTTATGGTTTGAAACCCTGTGTCATGTCCCTCAGGGAAACATGGTTGGAGTGTGGAGAAAAGAGGAAAAAGATTGAAGTGGAGGAAGACAATTTCTGCCATGAAGTTGGATGCCTGAAATGGCCACCTGATAATTGCTTTGACGCGCGGGTTGCCGCAGTTACGTGGGCCAAACAAAAAAATGTAGTATTCCTCCGCGGCGAGACACGGGAGCAGGAGGCTGAAAAACTGGCCACAGTGTTGACCTTGGCTGAACATGCTTGCATGCTAGTTCACCATAAATTTGAAGCCGACCTCGTCCCAAAGCATCATGGAAGAGAAAATGGTTGGAGAGCTTGGCTTTCTGTAGGCCCTGTGTGACATCTGACTGGTAGAAAGACGGCCATGGGACTTTAAGGGCTAAGAGGTCAAACCAGAAGTGTTGGGAGGATCTGATGGAGGTTACACATCAGTAAGATCAACATAATGCACACCTAATGGTGAACTAGCATTAGTTAGCATTGTCATCCCAAGGGCACACTTTAAAGCAGGTCGGGACGTCAGTTTGCTGTGGCAAGGAATGATATATTTGCTGTGAATGAATGACTATGTCAGAGGTGCTGTATGTTTACACAGGTCCTTCGTCTTTACAATATCGCACTTGTTTTTCTTCACACAGAGGAACAACTCACTCTTTCCGCTCATAGCGCCCGAGCAAGAACAGCCAAGCGGCCTCCCCGACAGCTCTGTGATCCCACACACACAGATATGATGTATGGCACAAACTGAGACATATATCGTTATTCTTTTTCTGTCAGTGTTTTCACAGAACCGCAGCCGATCTCGTGCTCGGCTCACTTTTTTTAATGACGGAAGATGTGATGGAGTCAGGCTGCTGCTTTGATTAGCTCTTACTCGTGACTAATGCTTTCAGCAGCTCCAAAGAAAAGACTTCCAATTTCTTTTTTCGCCATCCAGCCGGTGGGTTTGATAGGTCGTGATGCTCATGTTTATTCGTACGTACGCGCTCATGTGCATTGCTGCGCACAGTTCTCTAAGAAGCTGCTCTTTGGTAACAACAATCGCAGAATTAACGATTTAATATCATGACCATTCAATTCAGTGGTAGGAAACTAGGTCTAGTTGCAGTGAGTGTTTGGGACACTGACCAAGGTCTGCAATGGTGTATTCCTGTCCTCTGAAATAGACTCTATCTTGCTTGTAGACAGGCAGTTTGTAGTTTCGCCTCTCGCACAGACGATGAAGTAACTGGGATGGTTTTAGCTGATCTCGCCACTGGTTAACTCCTGACCTAGAGTCGGCACAGAAACATAGAGTTCATTTGTAATGCAAAACCAAGGTTGTAACTGAGCAGAATGTGTTATCACAGTTGTTGGGACAGCCAACAGTTACTCCAAACTTTAATTATTATTATTTTGTTTTACATTTAGGGCATGATTTCCCAAGTTTGGAGACCAGAAAAAACATCTTAAATCAGCTAAGACCAGCAAATGTCTTTAGGCTGGTTTAAAGGGTTAGTTCACCCAAAAATGAAAATAATGTCATTTATTACTCACCCTCATGTCATTCTACACCTGTAAGACCTTCGTTCATCTTCAGAACACAAATTAAGATATTTGTGATGAAATCCGATGGCTCAGTGAGGCCTCTATTGAGAGCAAAGCCACCAAACCTCTCAAGATCCATAAAGGTACTAAAAACATATTTAAACAGTTCATGTGACTACAGTGGTTCTACCTTAATATTATAAAGTGACGAGAATACTTTTTGTGCACCAAAAAAACCCCAAGATAACGACTTTTCAACAATATCTCATGATGGCCGGTTTCAAAACACTGCTTCATGAAGCTTCTGAGCTTTACGAATCTTTTGTTTCGAATTAGTGATTCGGATCTCCCATCAAATGGCTAAACTGCTGAAATCACGTGACTTTGGAGCTCTGAAGTACTGATTTGATCCGTAAAGCTCTGATGCAGTGTTTTAAAAATCGGCCATCACTAGATATTGTTGAAAATTCGTTATTTTGTTTTTTTGGCGCACAAAAAGTATTCTTGTCACTTTATTATAGTAAGGTAGAACCACTGTACTCACATGAACTGTTTTAAATATGTTTTTAGTACCTTTATGGAAAGTGGATTGCTGGTCTTCACTGGTCTACCAGCTTGGGTAAACTGGATTCAACTTGTTTAGCTGGTTGTCCAGCAAAACAGACAAGTCTAAACAGCTTGGCCACACTAGAAGACCAGTCAACTGATTTGAAACTGATTTAAGCAGTTTTTTTTCAGCAGAGTCAAAGAAGATGGAGATCAAATATGACTGAATCCATGGGATTCAAAGGTCAAAGGCTAGGTTATAGCTCCCAAAAGATAAAACTTAAACATGAATTTCCTGTTCTTTACATTTTTTATAATGACTACTAATAATAACTGGGAGGTGAAAGGAAATAGGATGAGAGACAGAGCCATTTCTTACAGACAGTAGGACTGTGGCAGCCCACAGCGAGCACCATGGCGCGACAAGAAGCGATTCTCCAAATCAATGATGGTCTCTCCGATTTTCTCATCTTTAGTGACCATGTCATAATCATAAAGCATGATCTTTAGGTCCTTCTCAAGAGGCAGAGAGCATGTCAGCTCAAACATTCTAAATGAGAAGCAAAAGAGACACATTAATACTTCCTTTTGTCAGAAATTATTTTGCTTAAAAGTTTTCAAAAGTTACAATTCACATGCTCTGTATTTTGTCTCTGTATCTTTTAGCCACCAGATCAAACATTCCTTCTTGCACGTATCCAACATCAAGACTCTTAGAATTAGAGGAGTCAGCATTATTATGAGTGTGGCGGCCCCTGCTGGTATAATCAGTCCTTGCCATGACGTATTTCTGAATGTGTGTGTGAGAATCTGTTTAAAGAGACAGAAAGAAAGAGAGAGAAAAAAGAGACATACTCACTTTCCAAAGACAGGGTCCAAAGTACAGGGTATGTAATTGTCGTGGTCATCGACTGATTTCTTGCCAAGTGTGATCTTAACATAGGGGTCACACTATGAAAGAACAAGAAGTGCTTGTTAGTATGTGTTAACATAGCCACACACTCACACATATATACTATAAGCAACAATATCCAAAAAAGCACACCCTCTTTTTGTACTTAAAACAACCGCTCTTTGCTCTCACGGTGGAAAAAAGCATCAAATCTCTGTGATCAGTGCGTGTTTCATAGGCAGCGAGTACATGTGTGAAATGTTCCATATCATAACTCCTGGCCTGAGTAGGTGATGAAAGGACGTCATCTTAGCATATTCGCAACTAATGAAGGGAAAGCCCATCTGACGCAGGGCCAACGGTGGTGGCGTGTTGGCTAGGTCTCGGGCAGCGATTGAGAGTTTATGGTTGTGGGTAAAAGGGTGGCTCCATGTTTTCATAAAGCAATTTCTCTGCTCTCTTATGACTCTGGCACTGCAGAGGCTTTCGCAAAGGGCTCGTCTGGCTGACAAAAAACTACAGAGATTTGTGAATGCATCTAGTGAAAATACAAGGGCTGTTGTAACAACCTCTCCCAACCCCGAGCCGTATACAAGGACACTGAAAAGCAAACGGCTAGTTACCATGTTCCTTTCCTTTTTGATGTATTTTATGTCGCACCTACCTTGCCATTGGCATCTTTGGGCTGTAAGCCATAGGCCTGGATGATGTAGACGCGTACCAGGCACTCCTCTATTCCGTTCGGGGGGAGTTTGCAGAACCGGCGTGGGGGTACAGGCATAGAGGGATCATCAGGCAATGGATAGATCTTAAATGAACCCTGAAGGAGGACGGGACAGGAGTCAGGGTAACTCATGGTGCAATTTAGTTTTACTTTTTTTTTTTCTGGAAACCTGCTGTCTGGGGCCTCCAGACAGACCTCAAATTACACTTTAATCCCTCAAATTTAGTTCCCTCAAATCCTACTAGAACTAAACCAGTTGTAATCCAAATAAACCAGAAAAAAACATCTACACTCTTCAAATTAAAGGTTCCAATTAGAACCAAAATGGGTTTTACAGCCATGTGCCGGATGCCATAGGAGAGTATTTTTAAAGGAATAGTGCACCAAAAAATGAAAATCATTTAGTCAAAATAAATCATTTACAAAACCAAAAGTTCCACCCCATATTATTGTCAGGAGACTTTTTTAGATTGTGTACAACTTTAATAAGTTATATGGACTACTTTTATGGGATTTTTTTGCTTTTTTTTTTTTTTTTTTTTTTTTTTTTTTTGTGGTGTAAAAAGTTTTTTTGTGTTAAAATTAAAACTATTAAAAATTGTTTTTATTAATTGAAATAGAGCTTAACTTATAAATATTACATGAAAACATTTTAAATTACCAAAACTAAAATAAAAACAAATTAAAGCTAAATAGAAAATAAAAATGAATAAAATTACAAAATCACAACTAAAACTTAAACTAAAATAAAAACTAAAAATATAAAATCAAAATATTAATAAATACTATACTTGTGTCATTAAACTTCTAGTCTGAAATTATATAAAACATCAATTGTTTACCACAGAAGAGAGATAATAATGACATGTTGACAACATTAAAATTTTTGTGGGAATATTAATTTTGTTTAACACAAATGTTTTATTCCCTATTCTTCAGAAACCATCAATGTACTGGTGATTTAAAGGGTTAGTTCACCCAAAAAAGAAAATTCTGTCATTAATTACTCACCCTCATGTCGTTCCACATCCGTAAGACCTTCGTTCATCTTCGGAACACAAATTAAGATATTTTTGATAAAATCCGATGGCTCAGTGAGGCCTCCTTTGACAGCAAGTTAATTTACACTTTCAATGCCCAGAAAGGTACTAAAGACATATTTAAAACAGTTCATGTGAGTACAGTGGTTCAACCTTAATGTTATGAAGCAACGAGAATACTTTTTGTGCAAAACAAAATAGCAACTTCATTCAACAATATCTAGTAATGGGCGATTTCAAAACACTGCTTCATGAAGCTTCGAAGCTTTACGAATCTTTTGTTTCGAATCAGTGGTTCGGAGCGTGTATCAAACTGCCAAAGTCACGTGAACCATTGAAATTTCAAAACACTTATGACATAACGTAGCCTTGTTTACTGAAATCACGTGACTTTGGCAGTTTGAACCACTGATTCGAAACAAAAGATTCATAAAGCTACGAAGCTTCATGAAGCAGTGTTTTGAAATCGCCCATCACTAGATATTGTTGAATGAAGTTGTTATTTTTTTTTATTTTATTTTTTTTTTGGCGCACAAAAAGTATTTTCGTCACTTCATAACATTAAGGTTGAACCACTGTAGTCACATGAACTGTTTTAAATATGTTTTTAGTAGCTTTCTGGGCATTTGAAAGTGTTAATTGTCTTGCTTGCAATGAAGGCCTCACTGAGCCATCGGATTTAAAATATCTTAATTTGTGTTCTGAAGATGAACGAAGGTCTTACAGGTGTGGAACGACATGAGCGTGAGTAATTAAAGACAGATTTTTCATTTTTGGGTGAACTAACCCTTAAAGAACCCAGAAACCAGTACAATGACCTGAGGAACCCAGAATGTATCTTTAAGAACATTTTAATCTCCATTAAAGCCATATAGCCACCCCAAGAACCCATAACATGGCTCTTTATAAGATGGTTACGGTTACCTATAGGCCCTGCAAAGAACTACTGAAGAACCTCTGATTTTAAGAAGCAGTGTCTGTAAAGAAGACACGTTTTGGGAGTTCACCAAAGGAATGGCATGAGACTCTATCTGTTGCAAAAAGCTCTAAATTAACAAATTATTCGAAGGTAAATTTGACAAAGTACAAACTGAACCTGCCAGATGCAAGTATGTGTTCAGATAAAGTCTCAATTAATTAGAAGACCCGATTCATTGACTTTTTATTAGCTCAGCTAATAAGCATTGACACCCATCCCCTGCTTCATCTGCCGATGTGTGAATGTTTTCCCTCTTGGAGACTGAGAGCACATGTGATTGCAGCTGATAGTAGCTGAGATATTATAATGACCCTACCTTGAACTCTCCAACAACAGAAGGGTCTTCACTCTCATTCTGGGTCCTTCCACGGTAAAGTTTAAATGTTTGACAGAAATCGGCAAACTGCTCAAAGCCTTCAGTTTTCTCCAGTTCTCTGTCATATACCTGAGAAAGGAAGCACATGAGAATGAGTATTTTGTGATATATGATTTGTATGCAGATCTAGTTCTTTAAAAATGTGCTCTAATCAACTCAAAGGGCTGAAAGGACACACACTATGTACAAGACATCCATTGTTTGTCTTGCCAAAGCAGTTTTCTTTAAGAATCTTGGACTCTGGGATCTTTAATTGTGGGTTTAACATTTCAGGCACAAATCAAACTACCTCAAATGCACCATTAATGCAAAAAGATCTGGAAATTCCTGATTATGAGAATGTTTAAAAACGGCAATAAAATGCGCAAAAACGATTTGTGCCCAAGGAAAATATGCTTTGCCGTGACATTACACAACTTTTAACTAGCGGCGCACAACTCTCCAACCAAACGGCCACCCAGGAGACAACTTAGTGACAAAAGTATGAAGGAATCCTCATAAGCGAGTCGCTCTGTTTTTCTAGTTGACTCACTCAGGCCCGGTCCCTGAACGTGTGACACGGCACACATCACATGAAACCCTCTCCCAGTCTCTTTTGCTCTTTCCCTGCCTTATCTCTCCCTCAGGCACCATAAGCCCAAAATAACAGCTCATCTCAGCAGTTTTAGGGAAAGTGTTTCTGTCTGCCGCTCCTCCCCGTGCGTGGGACACTCTCACACGGTGGCAGCCAACAACTGGGCCTGTTCCTCGCAGGTAGTCCTGAGACCCAAGGCCCCTGCCAGATGACTAATGGACACGTTTAGATTGGAAAGGTTGGAAAGAGTGGCTAAGGCAAGTAGAGAGCAAACGTGGTGACAGGGGAGATCGCTGACAAACCGGCCAGAGATCGAGGGATGATAGGGAGGTGTGGGCTGGGGGGAAAACGGCTCGATGACGTCAGTAACGGAGCCCTTGTCTGCACTTGGTTATCCCCCTGCGGCAACCCCGACATGAATTCATCGGAAAAGTTGGGAATCTGGCAGCCACTGGCTCTATTATAAATGGATAAGCTTGTGGGAAGTGGGCTGGAGTGGACTGGAGTTGGGGTGAGTGAGTGTTTGAAAGTAGGCATATGCACTCCCTAAGGAGACCACAGGGCTTTGAAGTTCGACTGTGGAGCTGATGTTTCTGCGACCTCTGATTCTGGCATCCTTATGTTGGTTTCGCTTGGGCACTGATAATGTCACTATAGTTACGATAAACTTTTGTTGTTAATCTCCATGTACAAATTTAATACCGCTGGGATCATGTTAGACGTGCCATTGAGAAGACATGAGTATGAATAAACAATGACAAAATGTTCATTTTTGGGTGAATTATTCCTTCAAGTTCCACAAAGAACTTTTTATTCTCTAGCTCTGTAGGAAAGCATGAACTGTTTTTTTCAAGAGGATAGTTCCCTCCAAACTGAAAGTCATCATTTACTCATGTTCATGTCGTACCAAACCAGTATGACTTTTTTTCTTCTGTGGAACACAAAAGATGATATTTTTTTAAAATGTCTTGAAGGCTTTTCATTCTAAACCCTGTGTAAATGGAATCCTGGGTTACTTTGTTTCACACTGCTCATACTTTACCCAGGGTTAAAATTGAATTCTGTGTATTTGTAAGCTGACGTTTCACACTGTTCATTTCTAAACCCTGTGTTATAGGGTTAGTTCACCCAAAAATGAAATTTCTGTCATTAATTACACACTCTTATGTCGTTCCAAACTTGTAAGACCTTTGGTCATCTTCGGAACACAAATTAAGATATTTAGTAATCCATACGACTCCAGGGGGTTAATAAAGGTCTTCTGAAGCGAAGATAGAAAGCGAGAAAAATATCCATATTTAAAACTTTATAAATTCAAATAACTAGCTTCCGGTGGACGACCGTACGCAGAATGCGCAAGTCGATTTGCGGCGGAAGAGTATCCTTTGACCTGACGCACAACGTAATGACGAACATGGAGGCGCAGAGGATAGAGCAAAACAAATCACCGGTCACGGATTATAAGTCTAAAACAATCATTTTTAAAGAGAAATGTTTGATGATTTCGATACAAGAGAAGAGGAGCTTAAATTTGTTGCACAGCCCTATTTGTTTGAACTGCGAGAGGCGTCTAAGCTTACAATACTCCAACATCCTGCGTCATACATCGCGTCAGGATTACTCATTTGGGCAAGTCGACTTGCGCATTCTGCATACGCTCGTCCACAGGAAGCTAGTTATTTGAATTTATAAAGTTGTAAATATGAATATTTTTCTTATAAAAACGCATTGCTTCACTTCAGAAGGCCTTTATTAACCCACTGGAGTCGTATGGATTACTTTTTTTATGGATGGATACATTATTTTTGGCTTCAAAATGCGGCCCCCCATTCACAACCATTATAAACCTTGGAGGACTAAGGATATTTTTAAATATATCTCCGATTGTATTCGTCTGAAAGAAGATAGTCATATACACCTAGGATGGCTTGAGGGTGAGTAAATCATGGGATAATTTTAATTTTTGGGTGGACTATTAATGTTATGAAGCAACGAGCGTTGTCATACGCTGTTGGCGTAGTGAACGCAGTGCAGCACTTCCAGGTCCTACATCAGAATGCCGACTCAGTATTGGCCGGCTCCTGCGTATTTCACATATACAGCGTCGGCCAATACCGAGCCAGCATTCGAACGTAAACACGGAAGTGCTGCACTGCGTTCACTACGCCAACAGCGTATGACAACAGTTCAAATTGTTGAATAAAGTCGTTATTTTTTTTTTGTTTTTGCGCACAGAAAATATTCTCATTGCTTTATAATATTAAGGTCGAACCACTGTAGTCACATGGACTATTTTTAGTAGTCTTTCTGGAAAGTGCAATAAAGTTGCTAGCTATGTCTGGTTCAGAAACCCTCGGATTTCATCAAAATTATCTTAATTTGTGTTCCGAAGATAAAAGAAGGTCTTACGGGTTTGGGACAACATGAGGGTAAGTATTTAATGACAGAAATTTCATTTTTGGGTGAACTAACCCTTTAATGTTCTTATTCGCAGATTTGCAGTGTCAAAGTCATTGATTGAACGAACACAGTATGCAACCTATTTACATAAAGGCTCTTGCATTGCACATCCTAGTAATATATATTGCCCTGTGCCCTGTATATATTGACCTTTATCAAGTTTTTCCCGTATGAGACTTTTTGCACTATAGAATTAAGAATAAAACATTTTTCCCCGCAAACATTGAAACAACACAACAGTGTTTCTGTGACTATCCAAAGCATGTGAATATGAGGCACGCAATTTGGTTTCTGTTTCTAGCTGTAACATTCTAACACAGCATTGTTTCACACTGCACAAGTTTGACACCGCAGAGTAGGTTAACACTGCAAAAGTGGTGCTAACCCTGCTCCAGAGCAGGCCAGGGTTTCATAATCCCGGGTAAAAAGTGGTGCTAACCCTGTTTCTAAATTATAAGTGTGAAACGTTCTATGCCCTGGGTTAAAAGCACAGTTTAGATCACTGATACCCCAGGGTTAAGTGCAGTGTGAAAAGCCTTAGTGTTTTTTGGGGGGGTCTAATGTTGTTTTGGGCCCCATTGACTTTCATTGTATGGACAAAAACAGTTATTCAAAATATCTTCTTTTGTGTTCTGCAGAAGTATGAAATCGAGTCGGTCATACGTGTTTGGAACAACATAAGGGACAACATTACTTTGATGTCTTACCTGCAGTGTATCGAAGCCCTTCTCCAGATAACTTCCGCACTTGTTCCTCTCACCTGTGGAGGCATAAAACTTGCTCCACCAGTCCATAAAGTCATCCTGCTGTTGACACAGAGCAAGAAAATAAGAGAACAGAAAGAACGAAACATTACAAGCAAGGATGGTCTATACATATCTGACACCACATCCCTCATTCAGTAGACCCTTGCTTAATTAAATCAGTAATTTCATGAATAGGAACGTCAAGTCTGAAAGCCTCAACTTACCCACCGCCCCATCTAAAGCATGTCCGACAAATTCAACACAAAAAAATAAGACAAGGTTAGAAAAAGTGAAGAAAGAAAGAGTCAAGAGAAAATGCCCTCAAATGTCAAAATATTTTAAGCAGACACATGCATGAGTGACAGTGACACCATCCAAAGACCAAACGACCAGTGGAAACAACCTTTTCCATAACTTAATCTTTCCCATAAGTGACTGATAAATCATTCCTCTGCTGTAATGCTGGTAATTGTAAACATATCAACTGAAACTAGAAAGAAAGCTTTTATATTGTCATTTTCCTGGTACTTTCACTGGTATAATTCAGGAGCGCTGATGTTCTGCTGCAATTTGATGTGCTAATCGCCACTGATACCGCTAGTCTCGCCAACGCTCACTCATTTCATGTGGAAAGTGTGGGAATTTTTCAAAAAGGTACAAATCAGCCAGTTCCCACCTTAGCCAGCACCACATTCCCATCCAAAAAAAAGACAAAAGAGTGGTGTTAATGAGGACAACACCCTCTGCAAGTGACACTGCCTCAAAACAAGAAACAAAAGAGTAGTCTGATTATGTGAGTCTTGTGCAAATTCATGTGTGTGTGTGGGTGTTTGACAGATGGATGAAAGACAGACTGAGCCACCATGGCATAAAACACAGTGTGTTTGAGAGAGAAGAGATCCCTCCGTTGGCTGCACCCACACACACTTCTTTCTCTTCTAGAAGGCCAGTTTCGACTCGAGGAACCAGAGGAGAGACTTCAAGTTTCACTTCCATCGTTCTTTTAACTTTTACGATGAGGGAGGAAAAACAGTAGTGGTGGAGCAATGCCGGGACGTGCTGGTTTTTTTTCCTCCTCTTAGTGGTTGAGGAGTGTGGCGGAGTGGTGTGCATTTTGGTGGCCAGGCAGGGGGGCCAACAGTGTTGCTTAATTACCCCACATGCCACTGCAGTGCCAAGGAATGTGTGTGTACTTGTGTCAAAGTGTGTCATATACCACTGCTGTACAATATTATGTGTGTGTTTACAGTATGTCTGTACATGGAGGCAATATCCTGTTTACTGTCACACACTGTGTTTGTACATGTGTGTTGTACAATATATTTATTGCCTATAGCAGTGGGTGCACTTCCTCTGACACATTGAGTTATGAATGAGTTATATGTGGGTGACATGAGTTTGAATCTACTTTGCTTTGGAAATGGTTAAAAAAAAAAAAAAAAAAATTAGCAAGACAAACTTTAAATCTTTCGTACATACAGCTTGTTTTGAATTATTCATAGTTTGCTAAAATAAAAAGGCATTAAATGAGTTTTTTTTTTTCTTTTTTTTTTTCTGTGTTTTCGTCATTTTACAGAGACTAATATAATCTGAGCAATTCTGGAGCTTTGTTTATCACACTTTTCATCTTACTATCTCCCTGGAAATATTACTGGCTTGTTTTGATCATATACATGCAACCTTGTTGCGCATAAGAGACTTCTTTCAAAAACATTTAAAAAAAGACCTTACTGACACACACTTTTGAATAGAAAGTTCAGTATTTTCTCTAAAGAATAATTTCAATAGGAGTCAAGTGTTTACATAAGAGACGTGTGCATAACCTGAAGTCAGAACAGGCTAAAGGACTGAGGAGAAATAAAGAAGAAAAATTACTCAACAACACTGGTAATCCACAGAGAGAAAGAGATGAGCAGAAAAAAAGCAGGAAGGTGAAGGTAACATGAAGGGAATGTTTTTGGGGGAAGTGTCCCCTGGTTCAAGCGTCTACCCAGAGGCGGCACACGGGGTAAATGGGACTGGGTGTGCGGAAAGGATTTGCAGTGTATTGTGAAGCAGCCTTCAGAATCACTTAAGCTGAGTTGGCCTGGCTGTGCAGCAGCCTTAACGGCCCTGAATGGTGCTTTTCATAGTACTGCCACATGTCTCCTCTCTTTGTCTGACAGAGCTATTAAAGCAGAGCCTAAGGACGCCGTGACAGCCATGTTTCCATCTGAGTTACTGTGTGTGCGTCTTAGGTGTTTGTGCGAAAGTTTGTGTTAATCGGAGTGCATGTGACCAAGGAAATAATGTTCCATTTTGCCTCTGAAATGATGTGTAATGAGCGTGTGTGAATGTTCGTCTGGTCACCCAGACACTTCAAGTGCACCAGATGTATGTGTTTAGTTATTCTATACTCTACCCAAAGGTTTTAGGGCTTAAGGGTATTATTAAAATAAGTACTGCTCCATATAAACCTGCGTGTATATGTGCGTGCATGCTCGCAAAAATGGAAACACACCGTCGAAAGAGATGTTATACAGATGAAAAGATAATGTTATGGGTATGATAAGATTTCAGACATCAGGAACTTAGAAATTTATGAAAATGAGAGTATTTATATTGGTTTCTATGCCCCAGGGTGGCTTGGTACTGGAACAGGGTGGTCGGAAAGGCAGAGGGAAAACAGGGAACTTCACTGCTCCTCCAAAAATTCATTCATGCAAAACCTGTTAAAATGGTTGCAAACATTCTCAATTCCTGAGGTAAAGGTTGATGTAGGGCACTGGTAGTGTTAGCTTTGGGTCTAAAAAGGCTTATATGCACTAGTAATGAAAAATAACCAAATAAAGTTGGTAATAATTGAGCACTGAACAAACTTTTGAATATACTGTACATTCAGAAATATAAACATTATCCTAAATGGCTTCAGGAATTTGTGACAGAGTTGGTGGAAAACCTGTAGGTTCTAAAGTAGGTTAAATTTCTTCCACGACTTTACAATTCAGTCCTTAGTTTTTCATGAATGCTGTGATGGAGTGCAGTAGAGGCTGCCAGCGTATACATATATACATATACCAGGGGTGGCTAACGTCGGTCTTGAGAGCCACAGTCCTGCAGAGTTCAGCGCCAACCCTAATCAAACACACCTGAACAAGCTAATCAAGGTCTGAAGGGTTGCTAGAAAGCTATAGGCAGGTGGGTTTTTATCAGGGTTGGAGCTAAACTCTGCAGGACTGAGGCTCTCCAGGACCGGAGTTCGCCACCCCTGATATATACTAAACAGTATACATTCTGAAAACTACAGTATACTTCTGTACTCTTCTACCTGGTGGAGCAGTACAGTAATGCTGTTTAACAGCAAAACTTCACTAGTCTGTTTAGGCTACATTCACACAGTCATTGTTTGGGGATAACAGCCGTATTCACTAGTAACTGTGCCTGCATCCAAATATGTCTACTTTCCTACTATATAGAAGGCGATAAACAGTACGTGGACCAAAGTATGTCCAAAATTCATGGTATTCATAAAACAGTAGCCAAAAAGTACCTACTACTTCCGTTGAGTAAGGTAAGGTGACATAACTGACATAACTGACACTGCAAGTCACATGACAACATGGCAGATCCGAATTTCATTCATACTACACGCATACATACTATGTAGAACATACTATTTTAACAGTGACAAGGTAATTTCTTATTTGAATGAAGTACCTACTCAGATATCATGTGATTTTAGACGCAGTGAGTAAATATAAAAGATGTCGATGTAAATCGCAAAGTCTTACCACAGTTGACAACAATATTTCATAACTGAGTCCAATGGCGGTGCAAGTTCATTTGTCAAATTGTATGTGTACAGCACTTGACTGATATGAGCAGCTTCAATGAAACTAATTGGATCTAAAATCTTCAGATGACACACAGCTCACATTGTCTCTTTGAGTGACATGGGTCGGCAAGGGTCGGCACATGGTACATAATCACTGGCACATGACAATAGCTAGGTATTTAATTTAATTTTATTTTATTTTATTTTATTTTATTATATATATAAATATATATATATATATTTAATGTGTATTTCATTTAAATAAAGTCCCTCGAACTTGCATACGGACGTACATTTCAACTCCTTCTCTTTGCTTTTCACCTTTTTCTAGCTTGTTTCCTAGTCTAGCTTTCTAATAAACCCATTGGACACTATGAATAGTTATTTTGGCTCTGTGACAAACTGCATATGTTCCTCTATTGTAAGTTGCTTTGGATACATAATTTTAATTTGGAATGTAATTGTATTTAGCATCCACAATATCACATCAATATTATACCAACGCTGGCCTTCTTAACCAGGAAGTTGGCTAGACCTAAAGGGACTTTTCAATGCAAGTATATATTTATAACTGAATTTATTTTGGTTTTGGGCATCTCTTGTTCACTAAGAAGTGTGCTGTATTCCTTCACTGTCTGCACATTTCAGCAGAGTCAAAGCATTCTTTCATATAACCTCCAGCATATTTGCATGGTCTGAAGAAAATGAAGCCACCAACCAATATTCCATTTTATGAGCAACCACAGTTTCTTTTTCTCCTCTCAAAACTACTGATGCGTTTTGGATCTCGACTGCTAAGACCGAAAAACTGGCAAAACTGTTGAACTGTTGTCCTCCGGAGTGTCTGAAGGTTTGGCAAAGACAATCACAGTGCAGGGCCTATGTGCATGACAGTTCTCACAAAGAATAGAATAGAATATAATAGAATAGAATAGAATAGAATAGAATAGAATAGAATAGAATAGAATAGAATAGAATCTAAATTAGAAAGAATCAGTTAAAACAGTTTTCAAACTTTTTGATACCAAGGACCTCAAAATATGATGATCCCCTTGTGATGGAACTTATCCAAAAATATAAAGTACATGTCATGTACTAGGTCAAAATTATACTGCACACTGCAAAAAAATCTGTGGAAATATAAAGAAAAAATATTTAAATGGTTACTGTACTAAAGACAATTAATAAGCAAATTATTAAAATCTGGTAAATGTTTACTTTGTATTGAGCTGAGAGTGTCTTTCTTTTTCTATCCACTATTAATGTTAGATGAATAAACCTGAAGAGACTGAAGACTTTTTCAACAAAATTGGTGAAGCGCTTTTCACAAAAATATTGCTCCAAAGCAGTAGGGTTTTTTTTTTTTTTATGTTAACTTAAAGTAATGCTAACTTTGACAGCCCTAAAAACACATTTTGTAAAATCTTTCTCTTTTCTCTTAAATATTTTCCAGACCCTCTAGCACCCCTTTGTGGATCCTAGACCCCAGTTTGAAAATCCCTGAATTAGAAGACCTCAAAATAGTGAAGCACACCTCTTTATAATAACATTGAGGAAAAAGTGTGATGAACAGTTCTCTCCTCTCTATCTTTTCTCTCTCCCTCCTGAAAGCAACAGGACAGGACAAGCATATAGAAAGTCTGCATCTTCAAAATTTCATTAGAGAAAAACTGATTGAATACACATTTTCGTCTCTCTCTCTCTTTCTCTTCCTTTCACTCATTCTTTTTCTTTCTGTTCTTGACATTTGGCAATGAGGGGAAATGCACTGGGAATCTTTTAACAGCCCTATTTACTTTGGCTCTGGTGAGAGAGAAAATTTGGGTTTTTGATCATCTGGTTTTAATGTTTTCTAATAAAATAAATATCTTTGTTTGCAAAAAAAAAAAAAAAAAAGAAACCTCTATGTCTTGGCAAGAGTAGGGAAAGAGTACTACATTTAAAGTGTGATATAAACAAGAAGTTGTATCAAAGGATTCTGCTTAGTCCTAGCCTGGTGTAATGTAGTTGTAAGGACTAGAACCAAAGCCCTGAAGATGTGGAGATCATTTGACTACAACTAAATTGGACCACACTAATACCTGCATGACATCCAAGAGCAGATGGGCCTAAAAAGATGATCCTCCTATATGCTTGCTTCTCTTTTCTCTGTCCCTCATTCATGATCTGACTTTTTTCAGTTGGAACTAAATTCCTGAAACTAAAAAAGTGCAGAAAGAAGGATAGTTTGAATCCATTAAGTCTCATTGATCTTAACACAAAACAGGATTCATCTCCGTGGAGGAATTGTGTTCTGCAACCAATCTGAAGCGTAACAAAGCGAACTTTACAGAGTCGAAGACAAATATGAGAGCAAATTAGCTTTGCCTCAGAAATATATTTAAAAAAACAAACAAAAAAAAAACAATAAAATTAAAATAAAATAAAATCACCCAAAAGTACAAAATCCTTCTTTGAGTTAGAAACGTTGAGTAACCACTCATAAAGCCAGCTAGATCTCCCACTTGCATATATCTTCCTGATTAGAGGCACCCGCTAACCTAATTAGACTGGTGTAAATATCATTTGGAAATACACTTTATGGTCAGAAGTATATGGACTCCCGAACACCACACCCTTATGAGCCTGTTTGGACTTTGTGTAGGCCAGTCAGGTTCTTTCACAACAAACTCAGTAAACCATTTCTATATGCTAGAGAAGAAATGGCCTCAGGCAGCTGAATGCTTGATTTTACGCACTTAACAGCCAAATCAATTCCTTAAAAGAGGGTATGCACATATTTTTGTCCATGTAGCGTACTTTACATTATAGTGTCAACATTACACATATTACGCAAATACAATGACTTAAAATAGCACTTACAATTCTTACAGGGAAGAAAAATTCTTACAGGTTAAATAACAGTCAAATGAAAACGCTCCCGTTAATTATTCAAAACTTTTTTTCTGTCAAATCAGTATTGTTATTATTTACTAAAACTAAAACCAATAAAAATCATTTGTGGTGTGTAATTGAAATAAAGCTGAAATAAAATATAAATATTAGATGAGAAACATAAACTTAATAAAGCAATAAGCCCCAAGAAGCCATGGTTTACAGTAAATTTATAAATTATAAAGCTGTTATAAATTCACTGTAAACCATGGCTTCACGGTTTTATAAAACGGTTACCACACAATATAAATATTAAAGCCAAAAAATATGTATCAATGCAACTTTCATGAAGTAAAATCATTAAAAGCCTTCCTTCCGCTGGAAAAACTAGTCCCTGACCATGGACAGCAACAGAAGTTACATTATTACGCCATTAGACGGCAGAAAAGATTGTCTTTATGAGCGAGTCACTCAGTCGCAAAACTTTTGATATTGAAACTTGTTGTGAACACGGAACAAGACGCAAATGACAAATGCTTTGACTACCGCTGTCAGTGTCAGCAGGATACCGGAAAACCCATTAAATGTTAAAAGGACAAGATCGCAGCAGACATTCAAACGGATTTTTTATTATGAACACAGGACTGACCTGAAGGAAAATGCTAAATTTGAATGCAGGTAATACACTCACTCACTTGATCTCTTTCTCAAAATACTCTTATACACAATACAGTAAGCTTTAATGAACAAAATCAATTGAGAACAAACATATGTTTACGTTGCTAAGAGTGGTTGCTAAGACACTCAGTGGTCAGCTGTATGTTTTCGGGAATTTTAATAAAAAAGAAAGAAAGTCATGCAGTTTTGGAACAGTATGAGGGTGAGTAAATGACATCTTTAAAAATCTCTTAACATCCTTAAAGTAAGATACAAATTAAGTGAGAGGCACAGTGCCTTAGTGACATTAAGACTTGTTTCAAGAGAATGCATCTTGACATCTATTTTGTCATATTTATAAATCTTTATGTAAATGTCAGATCTTGGTCTGGGTGATGTCACTTGTCCAAGCATCATTGCATCGTCATAAACCAAGGGCATGCAGCATAAAACACAAGCCACATTGACTTTGTCACAGCTATTCTGACTGAATAAAGATGGCATGCCATGAGCCACAAACATATAAAGAGACAAATAAAAAAAAAAAAATCTAATATTATCCACTCAATAAGCTTTAGTCAGGATGAAATGAAGGTTGCAGAGAAATGGAAAGAGATGGTGAAAGGGGTGATGATGTCATACGTACATGGAGGCTGGACTGAGAAGGCGATATGTTAATAATGGCAGAGCTGGTGCCGTCTGCCTGTTATAAACCAGAAGCATTGGTTAGTTGGTTAACGTTAGTAAACACCCTTCATTCACTAATCAACACACTTTCAAAAACATCCAATCATAGTAAGAGGAGCATTCATAGTGTCTAAGAAAGCTGAATCTTTCAGTTTCGTTATTCCTGGTCTAAAGCAAAACAGTGTTTCCGGTTTAAATGGTAAATGTTAGAGGTTGTAATTGGAATGTATAATATTAAAAATCCTTATCAAGACAAATCTAACTGAACTACACGTTATACCACACTCTAACAGTTCAATCCTGGCCGCAGTAATGATGAGATTTTTTTAATAGCATAATGAGAAATGACATAAAAACAGAGCAACACATTAGATCAGCTGCATATATGGATGAAGTAAGATGACAGCATATATTACGGAGCAGACAGTGGATTAGATCGCCAGGTCTGGAACTCCCAGACTAAGATGCAACAGAGAGCGTCAATGAGGTACAGATGGAAACCCTACCGAAGGCTCAGACTTGAACCTGCGGTTTGTGAACTCAGACAGGACTGTGTTTCTAGCTGATAGATAAATCATTACCAAGGTCAGGACCATGAAATGTGATTCCCCGATGAAGAATGACACCCCAAAATTGTTGTTTTTCCTGGATGGGGCTCAAAAGTGTTTTTTTTTTCCCCCCTCCCAATAATAGCTTTAACAGATCAGGGGCCTCTACAGTAGGATAAGTTCATGCTGCAATGTATGCGCTAACGCTAATTAGCTGCAGACACAACACGCATTTATATTCCGCATTGTTGCACCTCCCAACGTTAAATTAAACCATTTTTTCTATGGGAACGTGTTGCAGCGAAAGTGCCACGCCAGCTATTAAACAACACTGGTGAAAATGCATTTTGCGGACAGAACAATGTAATAAAATAATTAAATTCTGAGGAGAGAGCTCTCTAAGGAGTAACAATAAGCTAGTATAACAGTATATTTTTCATTTTAAAGACATTTGTCCCTGTACATATTATGAGATGTGTTGTAATAAATAATATAATCAGGGCAAACATTTAATATAATTCAAGTTCAAATTTTATTACATCTATGTCAACAAATGCTCCCCTCAAAAGGATAATATATCATGCAAAACATAACAACAGCAGTTCTGCTGTTACATGGAGAATAAAAAGCTCTATTATAGTTTGTTAGGGGTCAAAATATAAGTTAACGTGTGTGTTTAAGCAAAGATAAAACAAAATAAAAGAAAAAAGTAGCATTAATTGGTCCCACTTTATATTAGGTGGCCTTAACTAATATGTACTAACATCAAAAAATAAGTACAATGTACTTATTGTGTTTATATTGTATTGCAAAACACTTTTGCTGCTATTGAGGTGGGATACAGGTAAAGTTAGAGACAGGTTTGGTGGTACAGGTAGGTTTAAGGGTGGGTTAAGGTGTAAGGGATGGATCAACAGTGTAATTATAAATGTAATTACAGAAATTAATTACAGATGTAATTATATGCAGGTATTTTTTTAAAATATAAGTACAATGTAAAAACATGTATATACACAATAAGTCCATTGTATCAAATAATTCATTTAAATGTAAGTACATTGTAGTTAAGGCCACATAATATAAAGTGGGACCCACTCATTTAAAAGTAATAATAATATTCCATTTCTATTCATTTAGTTTAATATTAATATATTAATTTATTTTAATAATTATCAATTGATCATTAATATTAAACTAAATAAACAAAAACAGAATTTGCATATATTATGTTTAGGAAAGATGTACCCATAAAAAATAAAAGTTTATACTGCAGGGGGGAAAAATAATAATAATAATAATAATAATAATAATAATATGACATTAACTGTATTTTGTTTTTCCTGAAAGAACCAAACAAGTTTCCTCAAAATTGTCCAGTAAAGCTGATTCTTAAGAAAATAATAAGGTCAAAAGTACTATTTTATTTTACACGAAATCAGTTTCTCCTCATAATACCACATGCACATGTTTAATATTTTCTGCATAATTAATTAGCACAGCTAAATATATTTTGTGATAGGTTAGATGGCAATAAATAAGTGACACACCTATCTCTATTAGGGCTATTTAGTGAGCCTAAAACTATTAAAAACATCGTTGTTAATTGAAATAAAGCTGAAATAAAATAAAATATAAATTTTAGATGAAAAAAATATAAACCCATTTAACTGAAATAAAAATAAATTAAACCTAATTTTTTTTTTTTAAACTAATAAAACTGACAAAAACACAACACAAAATAACAACAACAAAAAAAAGTTAAAATGAAATTAAAATGAAAAATCAGAATATAAAAATGCTAATTCAAAATATTATGCAAATAATAATACAATAACATTGGTCTCTATCTTGTGTGAATTGGTGATAAGCATTACATACAGTACATTATTTATTTTTACATACATATATCCTGAGAAGTAATCTAACCCAAAAATGTCTTGCAACAGCTTTAGCTAAAAATGAAATTTTACACATCCCATCCTGATGAGCCTGGGAGACTGATGCACATGGTGTGGGTGATTACAATGCTATGGTACGCTGGTGTTACAAACAGCAGAGCCGTGCCAAAGCTGTGTCTTCCCATGCAGCAACCACATCCTGCTGAAATTATGTGAAATCAAGCTTACTCTTTTACACAGCAATCTAAATACAATCAAGAATGCTGGATGTGGTGTTAAACATCAGGAAATAAACTGGCTAACTGTTCTAATAAGTGCAAAACATACTGACAGTTCATCCTGTCTTTGCAAACATTTTCCTAAAGACTCATATAAGAAAGTCCCGAAAACTCCGATGGCTCAACAAGCCATCAGACTGGCTGCTCATAAACAGCGACCTGGTCGCAAAGGCCTGTCATCGAGTGCTCTCATTCCCCCAGAGTCGACCCCTAGCAGGGGAGGTGTGGGGGTAGGGGGTGGCAGTTATTGTGGCGCCGGTGGTGAGCAGCCAGGAGCGGGGGGATGCAGTTGCCCAAGACGAGGACTTACCACATCAGAGGGAGGACTGAACCCTCGCAGCGCCTTCTGCTGTGTAGTGCCAGGGCATAATAAATACAACAAGAGAGAGGACTCCACACAGCTACTCAGTAGAACAGCTAATTAGGACCAGGCCACTTTGTTTGCTGTTGTCCTCCAACTAGAGGAGTTGCATTACAGAACATTTTGAAGTACACACATAAGTAGGGCTGTTTGCCTCCCTTGCTGTCTAAAGGCCTTTGGGCGAAGCCACCAGGACGTAGGATCAAAATCAAACCTTTTCAGTAGTTCTCCCTCAAGTTTAACCTCAGAAACCTCTTCAAAGCTCCTCTACATGGGTACTTGCTTTTAGCGCCCTGTTTCTGGAGTATATCGTTTAACCCACTCAAAACCATAGCAAATCCACAAAGCCACCGGATTGGTGTTACTTTCCCCTATGAGGTTGTGTTTGGCCTCATCAAAAACCTGCTTTAAAGGAACACTCCACTATTTTTGAAAATAGGCTCATTTTCCAACTCCTCTAGAGTTAAACAGTTGAGTTTTACCATTTTCGAATCCATTCAGCTGATCTCCGGGTCTGGCGGTAGCACTTTTAGCAGCTGCATTTAGCAAGTTTTAAATAGGAAAAATATCGAAACTCTTTGGTCATTTTTGAGCGAGATGCTAACGGTCTAATCAGATTCAATGATCTATGCTAAGCTGCGGCTAAAAGTGCTACCGCCAGACCCGGAGATCGGCTGAATGGATTCGAAAACGGTAAAACTCAACTGTTTAACTCTAGGGGAGTTGGAAAATGAGCCTATTTTCAAAAATAGTGGAGTGTTCCTTTAAGTGATGAACCTGATCCAGTGAACTTTTTTTATGAGACCGCTAAGGAATAGTATTGGGGTCTGGGCCAAGCCAAAGCAAAGTCTTTGGGGGGATGATGGGGCTCGAGTTTCATTTAATGCACAGGGGAGTTCGGACCAGCTTGCTGTACCACTCTGTACACCACCAAACAAAAAATACAAGGCATTAGAGGTGAAGATATTATAAGTTATAATGCTTAAGGGGGAATACGTGAGTGCTAGAGGCTGTGGAGGATGCAACAGACTATCAAGATCTAGCATAATTTAGTGGGACTATACAACTGTCATGTATTTGGTCCAATCCAAAACGCTTGATGAAGATACTTTTAATTCACACAGAGAATCACACAAGAGAAAACCAGGAGAAGCAGCTGCATAATCCACACAATTACTAACGACAATATCTAACCAATACAGGGGACAAATAGAGGCATCTAAACTAGACACAAGGGAACAAGGGAATTAAAGGAATAGTTTATTCCTAAAAAATAATTCCAAAAATTAAAATTATCCCATGATTTACTCATCCCTCAAGCCATTTTGGGTGTATATGACTATCTTCTTTCAGATGAACACAATCGGAGATATATTTTAAAATATCCTGGCTCTTCCAAGATTTATAATGGTAGTGAACAGGGGGAGAGATTTTGAAGCCCAAAAAATGCATCCATCCATCACAAAAATAATTAAGCGAAGCGACGGGTTTTTGTAAAAAAAATGTGACGCTCTACATTATACATCTCATCAGGGGTTACTCTTGTGGTGCAAGTCGTCTTGTGCAGTGTGCGTACGGTCATCTGCCAGAAACTAGTTATTTTAGTTTATTAAATATGGATATTTTTCTTACAAAAACTCTTTGCTTTAGAAGGCCTTTATTAACCCTGGAGCCGTATGGATTTTTTTTATGATGGATGGATGCATTTTTTTGGGCTTCCAAATCTCGCCCCCTGTTCACTACCATTATAAAGCTTGGAAGAGCCACAATATTTTTAAAAATATCTCCGATTGTGTTCGCCTCAAAGAAGATAGCCATATATACCTAGGATGGTTTGAGGGTGAGTAAATCATGGGATAATTTTCATTTTTGGGTGAACTATCCCTTTAACAAGACTAAACTGAGGGGCCATTTGCACAACACTGTTTTAAACTAAAAACGGAAAACTTTTTTATGCATTTTGGCCATTCATTTAAACGACAACTGTGTTTTGGGGGCCTGAAAAAGCAAACTTTTGAAAACAGGTTTCAAAGTTTTTTCAAAACGATACCATTATCGTCTCCGTGTAAGCTACATAAAAGCGAATCTGTGAAAACGGTGACAGCATGCATATGCATGTTACGTTTTTAGTCTAGAGGCATGTGCGTTTGGTGCGAGTGCTTTGTAAAATAATGCGTATGTGTGCAGTCTCTTTCTTAACAAAGTGACGTCGCCAACCGCTGGCCTGGCATGCATAATACAGCATTTTTAGTCGTTTTAGTACATTGTTGTCATATAAACGTACCCTAAAAGGAAACACAAGAAACATAGGTACATGAATGAAAAGACAAGAACACTGAACATAACCCTGACAACATCACATAACTGCTGCGATTCAGGCACCTAAATCAGCTCAGCTGAATCAGACTCAACCATTCAAAGGTTTTTGGTCAGTAAGTTTTTGTTTATTTGTTTGTTTTATTATTAATTTTATTCAGCAAGGATACATTAAATTGATCAAAAGTGAGAATTAAAAAAAAAAAAAAAAATTATATATATATATATATATATATATATTGTACAAAAGTTTTCTTTTTTAATTAAATGCTGTTCTTTTGTACATTCTATTCATCAAAGAATCTTGAAAAATTGCATCATGGTTTCCACAAAACCACAAAAAGTTAAACAACTGTTTTCAACATTGATAAGAAAATTCTTGAGCAGCAAATAATCATATTAGAACCATATTAGATTTCTGAAGGATCATCTGACACTGAATACTGGAGTAATGATGCTGACAATTCAGCTGTCATCTGAAATTAAAACACTTTAAAATAAAAAAGAATTATATTAAATTGCAATAGTTTCAAAAAAACAAAAACAAAAAAAAACTGTTGAATGGTTGTGTAGGTTTTTTCACTTAAATACGGCATGATTTTTGTGGATTCTGCACTCTTGCAAACTGTCTGAGGTTGATTTTTGGTAAATTGTGTAAAACATTCTCAAAAAACAAAATCTCAAGACAAGCCACAAGATAAGGTATTTTTGACCAAGCTTAGACATGCAGGCTTTGTCATTTTTGCTGTGTTTTTGTGTTCTGTTTTTAAACAGTCAAAAGTTACTCTGCACAGGATATTGATTGAAGATATTAAGTATCTTCTTTCCAGATCTCACAGAGCAAGTATTAGACCTTTTACTGCCACCCAGTTCCAAACAGTAGCCGCATGGAGACGATCAGATTTTCCTCTGTGGCTTTTCCTGGTTTCCTGAGTGGATCACAGCAGCCTCAGGCTCCCACTGGAATGCTAAAAGTCATGCGGGATTGTGGCCCAGGGATCAAATTGCTTTTGCTTCTAGTGCGATAGACCTCTGAAACTTCACTCTGAACCAGTGCAGCTGGCCGTTACAAAAAACCTTGCTACTGTATGTCAAAACCACCCTGGAGGAACCTGAGATATCTATGAATGCTACATGGTATAAAACAGAAAACGTAAAATGAAGATGAGCTGCCAAAACTACTAATCAAATGCATGTTCTACATGTGCGAAACAAAAACAACTACACCCTCAAGCAAAAATAAAATGTGATGGGCATAGAAACCCGTGCAACAATAGCCCTTTACAAAAGTGAACAGTTACCATACCCATTTTCCCACAGTTCCTTCACTTCCTATATACCATCAAACATCTTTGATAGACAAAAATGAGGGTCATTGGGGATTCTACCACAGATGACTGTGGTTGTGGTCCCTCTTTTATTTATTTTAGCAAGAACGAGCCATTTGATGGCAGCCCTCATACAAATGCACATTTATAAATCAAGCCCATAGTGCAGTGGTCACGAGACATCTGAAATCAGGAGCAGAACTGGAGGGGGTGTTTACTGTGTATTCAGCAATACATTTTCAGAGTCAAACATGTGGTTATTTCTTGAGTATTCAACTGATTTCAGTCAAACCACAAATGGTGTGGCCAATGATGCCATCTGAATCGCCTTGAGCATTTGGACGTCCAGGGGTGCGTTTTCCAAAAGCATCGTTAGCCAACTAACATTGCAAGTTCCGTCATTACTAACACAGTTCAACAATTTGGTGTTTCGAAACCATAGTTCAAATTAACATTCACAAACTGCATCGCAAACTTGTGTGGTTAGAACAACAGCTCTCCAGCTATGGTTGGAAGCATAGTTTCTTGTTGTTATGACATGTGGACTTAAAGGTGCAATATGTAATATTTTCTGTCCGCTAGAGGTCGCTAGAGGCCTATTCAAAACAAAGGTGTAGCTTGATGACGCCAAGTTTGAGAGCGGAATCTTGAAACATGTGGTCTTCACCTCACAGCCGGTGGAAAACAATTGGGATAGGACTCGGGCAGAAATCATGTTCATGGATGCGATTATTAACATTACTGTAGCATGAAGCAGAGCAGGACCGAGTGTTGTGGGAAATGAACGAGGCCGCTGGAGCGATTGTGCAACACACGCCGCAAGCAGCGGAACTTTTATTATGCCACAGTCGCCGGCGCTGCTTCCGCTTTCCGGTCATGAGTATGAGGTAACACAGCTCTGTTTATCATATTAGATACATTTGAGTGTTTAAAAATGTTATAACGTTACTCTGTGCGTTCGCTCGGTGGCTGCTGTGAGACACTTGTTGCACACTGCAGTAAGCTAGATCGATATTAGAATATCGTACTAACGTATTGTATGATGGAGAAAATTCTGTATTAGTGTTACTAAAAATAAAGCTGCATCTGATTACTTCACAAAATAGTGTTTTTCTCTGAGGAATGGTAAAGCATGGTATTCGCAAAAAAAAAAAATCAAGAAAATTAGATTTAAACAACAAGACTAAACGTGTTGAGCTATATAACAATAATTAGTTTTCTGTCTATAAATATATCAAAATAGTTGTTCCCTTGTCTATTAAAACATGTAAATATTAAAGCGTCTTTGGTGTTTCCATGGTTTCTACAAAATAAAACCGGAAACCGAGGGTAACGCGGGTATGACGCAATTGACAGGCGACTCCTCACACGTCCCGGAGCCTTGGTTAAAATTGCAATTTTCTTACAATTTACAAATAGTTGCAAACATTTGGGATATTGTAAGTATTCAAGTGAACAAAATATATAACACTGGCCTAGTGGTTTTTGGATATTTTACTGCAAAATTCTTACATATTGCACCTTTAATAAATTGTTATCTTGAGCAAAATAAGCAAGCTGACATTAAGTACAATGTATATCTTTTATTTTGAATATATACAAATGTCATTTACATATTTTAGTTTGTCAAGAGATTTTAAGCACCGAAGAGAGCGCATGTGCGTACGATGTGCTCTGGTACGTAAGAACGAGACTATGATTGAATCTGGAAATAAAGCAAAATAACATGAGAATTAGTCCTCAGATGCCATGTCCGTAATTTATAGCAAAAAATCTAGCATTAATTCAATCTCAAATGGATTCATTTAAAGAAGTTATTACTCTACCACCTGCATGACATCATTCACCAACGTGGCTGAACGACAGGTTTGCGACAATACGGATTCAGGAAACAGTCGTGACTAGCTAGTTGATTTGTTCAACGATGCATCGTGCTATGGTAGTGAAGCAGCGAGTTACGTTGTTGTACGGGAAACGTACCCCAGGCCAGTGGCACCATGTTATGTGACATTTCAGGTTCATCACACAAATAGATGAAATTAAGGCAAGACATTGCAGGTACAAACATTACTTTGTCACATTCTATGGAATACAAAGAAATTGAATCTTGGTCTTGGATTAGATCAACGGAAAAGGTAGCAAGTGCAGAAGAAAAAATCCCCATTAATGGCTCTTAACTAGAGCTGGGCGTGGGCTTATAAAACTGAGCTCAAAAGGGCAAGCGTGAAGTATTCCTCTTTCCATTCAGCAAACGACAGAACGTCTTACATCCACAGCGAAGCACTGCCAGCCAGGCTGGAAGGTCAAAAACCTAAATAAACTGCCGTTTGTGAGTACGATACATTTCCAAGGAAACCAAGTGGGCCATGCGGGCCCGAATCTGATATTCTAGTCTCCTTTTTCTCCCAGTGACTGAACAAGAAAAGGCTGAGAGGTTAAAGCTGAGACATGGAAACAATTTTTAAATTTTCCTAATCCCCCTTGATCATTTTTTATGTTGTTTTTATTTATTTTTTGGGAGTATTTTTAGGTCGTAGTTATGAGAGGGAATTGATGACAGCTCGAGGAGGCGTCATTAAAGTTGGCTCTCTTTTCTCAGAAAGCGAAGCGTGTCATTGTCTCAAGATGGTGTGAACCTTCATCATACATGCTAGTGCCAAACAGTATTCCATCATGTTACTGAATTCATGATTTCATCACACACCCACCCCCAATTATGCCGTAAGTTGACTAACATGGCACCATAGCAACATTACAAGGCTAGTTTGGATACATTTTACATCTCATCTTGAAATCACAAGTCTAAAAGGAAATTCAAGTAACAGATTTCGAACTAGATTTAGAAACAGCATTTCAACTCTTTAGCCTTCTACTAGTCACTTTCTACAAAAGCCTCGCTTTCTTGGTGCCACAGACATTGTGTCCCTCTGGGGCAATGCTGTAACCCAGACTTTATAATGAACAGGATGTGATTGCCATGTTTCACAACTAGAATCACACTTAAATTCCACCAATAAAGGCATGGATAAAACTACCCCTAGAAGATCTTATAAAGTGGTGTGCATGCTCAGAAGTGCTTAACCTCGCCATGACAGCATACCTCATACACTAACAAGGCTCTAAAGGAAACCTGGAGAAACCCAAGCTATGTGACCAATGAGCTACTGACTAACAGCCAAGAGGACTAACATCATAACAGACAACAACAACAACAACAACAACAACAAAAAGTGTATTCATAGCCATAAAGCAATGGTTCTCAACATTTTGACCTCATTGTCCACAACAATATTTAAAGGCTCCATAACTTTTCCAGTTGTTCATGATTTACTGGATAAAGATTTAGGATAAAGATTTTTACGTGTACCCGATTAAACATTTCAGAGCATTTAAAACATTTTATTGATTTAAATGACTTTCTGAGGCTCCCTTAAAATTTTGCTGAGGCCACCCTGGTTGAGAATGACTGCTATTTTTCCAAAGAGCATTTCTGAGGAAGTTTCTGAAGAGATCTGGATACAGCACTACATGTCACCTTGTCAATCAGCTAAAGAAAAAGAAGGAAATATTGCAGGTAATTATTGCAGGTAAAAGGACAGATCATACCTGTCCAGGAATGAGAGGCTCCTTGTCATCGATATCAACCAGAACTTCATCTCTAGGGGTCTGAGCAATCGCCTCTGTAGATGAAAATACACCAGAAATACTGTAAGCATAAAGTATAATGTGTCATCAATGGAACCAAGGATCAAGAAAATCATTTGATTCTTGCAATTTGTTTGTTTTTTGAGTTGGTTCACAATAAGAGCCGGTTCTCAAATCCAACCCTAAACAAAAGTTCAAAATAGATCTAATTTTCTCCAATATGATTGACTGATTGATCGATTGATCGATTGGATGGATGGATGGTTGATTGGCTGATTGATTGATTGATTGATTGATTGATTGATTGATTGATTGTGACAAGCAGAACACACACACCTTTAAATGTATCTGTTGTGTTTATAATATTTCAAATATGTTTTGATGTGTACTTAGGAACAATATGGTTCAAACAGTTAAGTCATTTTCTTATTTCCTCTGTCTCACCAAATTCCTCTTCGGTAGGATCTCTCTCCAGGTCCTCTGGCTGACAGTGAAACTCATTCAGTGAGTGGACTGTGCACTGGCCCACCACAGGCTTCCTGCCGAACTGTCGGTTGTCTATAACCTTGATCACCAATGGGGGCATGTAGAGCTCTTCCTTGGGCAGTCGCTAGAGTGTAGGAGAGATTATAAAAGGGCAGAGATGTGAACAAAAAGAGATGCAAGACTTCCAAACTTTTAACTTGTAACATAATGACTTGTTTATTTCTCTATTTCAGTTGTTATTCCAAAGAACCTTCCTCTCTCTCTCCTCTCGTCCTCTGTGAAAGTATTTCACACCCTAAACTGAGTCAAACATGACACAGTATGGCACAGGACTGACCACGACTGACAGTGCAAATAACTTTCCCAGTCATTCAGCATTCTTTCCATGCGATGCCTCCCAATCTTAGATGAGTATTGGAACGGAATCCAGACTATCTTACGTTTTAGAATTAAGAACTGACGCGCACTGCTGGGGAACATTGTTACTGTGCCAGTCATCACTCATGAAACATCCACCATGTGAAGGACACCATGACCACATTGTATATAAGTTTGTCACAACTGGTTAGCAGCATGCTGTAACAAAAAAAATGTGATACCTTAACTGGATTCCTACATGAAGAATCTATGAGAATCTCTGAAGAGGACTCAGCCAAAGGTCAAGTGTATTTACTATTAACCCTTGATAATTACAATATATGTTATTTTTGTTTTCATCCTTGATGAATGCATATTCAAGTTGAATCTTAATTAATTAATTAACACCTAATTGTACCTGCTTTATTTCAACAAAATTATGTAGATAACTGACAAATCAAGATCAAAAGCTTACGACATCAATGAAGAGGGTGTTGACGTCAAAGTTAGGGTTCTTCTTAGAATTTCGAATGACGCACGACTGAACCACACATGCTCCACATTCCACCTGAAGGCTGGGAGATGTCACACTGGCCAGCTGGAAGCTCTTCAGGTTGCGCAAACCCCATGCCAGTATCTAAGAGTTTAAAGGTTAAAAGGTTGTCACATCAGGTGCAATGGTAATACGGCAATGGCAGTAATCATAAAAGGTAAAAAAGCATTGTCAGTGCATTTTGTAAGGTTCAAATCAAGTCTACACAGTGCTAGAAGTTGGCCAGAGGAGAACTGGGCCCCTGACCAAGCCTGGTTTCTCCCAAGGTATTTTTCTCCATTCTGTAAACTTATGGAGTTTGGGTTCCTTGCCACTGTTGCTTCTGGCTTGCTTAGTTGGGGACACTTAATATTCAACAATATTATTGATTTGACTGCACTGACACTATTGGATGAGAACTTAACTTGATGATCTTTACAATGGAACTGAATCAACACTGAACTGACTTCAGCATCATTGAATCAATTCCTGTTATCATTGTAAAACTGCTTTGAAACAATCTGTATTGTATAAAGTGCTATATAAATAAAGGTGACTTGACTAGAAGTGTTTTTAAACTGTGTAAATGGATAAGTGAGGATAGGTTGTGAGCCCACCTCAATAGCAGTGCGCTGTAGGACAGGTTTTATCCCCTGTGGCACCATGTAGACATTTGGTTCCCTCTGTGGTGGTGGATAGGGCAAATCAGAGTCCTCTGACTAACAATAAAGAGCAAAACATAATAGGAAAAGTCAATGAAGATCAGGGTTATTACCATTAACTAAAACTATTAAAATTTAAATAAAATAAAACAAAACAAAACAAAAAACAAAATAAAATAAAATAAAATAAAATAATAAAATAAAAGACAACATTCTTAAGTGTTCCCTTGGTGACTAACTGAAATAAGTTTAAGTTAAAGCACTAAAATAAAAATAAAAAATAAAATGAAAATAAAGTAAAAATAAATTAAACAGAAATATATATAAAAAAAAAAACACCTATAAAAACAGCAAAAGCACATAACTAAAATTAAAATAAATAAATCATAAATAAAATGAATAAAAAAGTATATGAAAATATAAAAATAAAAGCTAATTAAAATATTAATAAAAACTGTAATAGTATGTAAATAATACTAAAATAACACATAAGGATAAGGATATTCTGTATGTAACTATATAAGCATACACATATATACTGTATAATATATGTAAGAAATAATTGACGACCGGCCGTTGGATTATTAGAAAATAATGCACACCTGAGGTGGTAATGCGGCCATAATGCAAAGCATCTGAAAGCGTCTCTCTCTCTTTTACGTTTGAAAGAGAGAGAGAGCGGGAGAGAGTATGCGCTTTCAGGGCATAATAAAACGTATTTTGTGGCAAAAACCATGACAATAATTTGGCGTTTTTATCCTATTGTTTACTATATTTATTTGCTTGGTCAGTGTCGTTGTGGGTTTTGTTTCTTTTGCGGTTGTAGGCTGTAAGGACCTATTGAAATAAATGAAATCATTGGCGAAGTGATATGGAACTGCAATGCGGTTAAAACCTGCCTATAACTACTTTAGCCGTGCGTTTTCCTGAAAACAATTGTACACCTTAGAACGTTCAGCAACCAATCAGAATTGAGCATTCAATAGCCCCGTAGTATAAACGTAATATATATATATATATATATATATATATATATATATATATATTCTCTTTTTAGTGCAAGGAAAGATGGCTGAAAATGCATTCACAGTTTCAAAAGCCATGTTATCTTCACATAATTGAAGGAGACAAAGTGTACATTTAGAGGGCTCAACTTCACAAACACTGTTTCCATTCTTCTTTTAGGAGTACATTTGCATGACGCACCCAAATTTGAAAATGGGTGTGAAAACAAACAAGAAATTGGTTACTAATAGCAGCAACAAAAAGTCAAACATCATAACTTCACATGCCAATCAAAGTTAGCAATCACGCCACAATACACACGCACACACAACGATTAGCCAGGACTGCATTGAGCCAGTGCAATTGTTTGATGAATGGCACTACTGTTGAATACAATGGTGTTCTGTGCAAAGGGACCTTCCGAGATATGCTTCAGCCATGGAGAATTGTGATGCCTAACTTTATTAAGATGGATTTAAAAGAGCGCCATTAAAGTCAGCATGAAACAAAAGTTATGATAGTTTTTTTCGAACAAGAAATGTAGGGTGCGACTTGATTTTGTCTATTGGAAATTGATTGGATCGTTGTGGTTTGCTACTGCTGTGATCTCATGTGAGTGACAGGTTGTCCTGCCCTTGCACCAGTAAACACATCATCAGAGAAGAGATGTCATTGTAAGAGGGAGAGAAAGTTAATTTGATTAAAGATTATAAGGGCACATGAATTTTTAAATTATAATGTGCACGGATAAATTATTTATAATAAATGCTGCAATATTCCACAAAAAAGATTTGTCAATTTTGATTTCATGATGACTTTAAAATAAAGCATTGATAATCTACTTGATAAATGAGAATGTTTCCTGACAATTATGCAAACTCAGTGCTCAACATGCTCAAGCCTTTAGACACAAACATCATTTTGGAAAGGCCACTGTATTCACTGTATTCAAAGGTTAAACAGAACTTTAAAAAGAAGGTTAAATAAGATCTTAATAGGGATTCACAATATGCACTTACATTTATTCATTTGGCAGATGCTTTTTTAAAGTAACTTAAATTGCATTCAAAGTATACAATATATCAGTCCATGCATTCCTTAAGAGTTGCTAGTGCCATGCTCTACTGTTTGAGATACAGGAATGCAAAAAGAAGAAAAAATGCAAAAAAAAAAAAAAAAAAAGAAGAAGAAAAAAGAAATATTGTATTACACATTCCTTATTGGCCAATATAACTTTTTTGTTTTAAAATTACTGGTATTGGAAATTTAATTTTGCATGCTTTTTCCCCCTTTTTTACATTTAGATTACATTTTCTGCCATCTAACGCTAAAGTTATGTAATATTTATGTAGTATTACATATGTAATATTTACCAAACTGAATATTCATGATGAATAATTGAATATCCATTTTCATACTGTACATTACAATGCTGTGATGCACTTGTAACATTTAAAACAATTGATTTTTAGTGTTTAATTTGTTTAGACAAAATATTATAGAATTTCAATATTGATCATTTAAAATAATTGTATTCTTAGATATCATAATTCTAGATGATATCATGCAGTTATTTACAGAAAAAAACAAGGACAGTAAGGTGGAGTACAGAGGAAAAGGAAAAGTGCAAGACCATGAACCCTTGTTTTCAGCGCCGTATTTCCCATGTATTGCCAATGTTTTCATTTACTATTGGCGACACAAAGCACATGTGCTAGTCCAGTGTGTTAAAGTCCCTAGTGTGTTTGTATATAATGAAGAGTGGCTATTATGCAGTCTAATAGCAGCATGTTAGTTCCACCATTAGCCCATCACTTTGTGTTTTTTTGAAATGCCACTGCAGAACAATACAAATCTTTGTGCAGATGAAGTAGAATCCAGCAGATAGGAGAGCTGGGAATACAGACAGATCAGAAAGGGCTCTCAATTTCCAAGCCACCTCCCACAAGATCTTGTCCTTGGCAGGCCTCATAAAAATTGAGGAGGTGCGTAGAAGTACATAGAGTTCTGGAGGAATCTACCCACCAGGAATAATAATAAAAAAAACAATCTAGATCTTAACACCCTACATCTACAGCCTAATGAAATCCAGTGGGAATGACAATTTGGAGCTAACTAAACTGGTTCAAGCTCAGTATCTTCCATTTTGAGTTATGTTGTAACATTTGAAGAGACGTTTGGCTGCTATGGAGATCTGAAGGACTTTTGTAATCCTTAGGTTTTTTAGTTTAATATGATGGAACCACATGCCCTGTGTTTTTTGAGTCAAAAGTTCCAGCTAAATAGAATAAAATGTGTTTGCGTATGTGTGTGCATGCTGAATTGTACCCATTGCTGTTGACTGTCAGAGAGGAACCCTGGAAGCACAAGCTTGAAGATGCCCAAAACAAACAGAGAGGGGAAAATGAACAAGAGAACAGGAAAGAGATGCCATGGGACAACTGCAAATAAGATTCATTGTCTATTCACTGAATCCTCTACCAACACTTACCTCATTCATGATATGTGAGGGTGGTATAATATCCCCCTGGGGGGAAAATGAAAAAAAAATCAAATAAATAAAGTGTTACTGTGTGGGCATTTGTTTGTGTGTGTGCGTGGGTGGGTGGCTTGACTGTTCTCTAAGGGTTCACTTTAATTCAATTTCCCTTTGATTATCCCACTCTAACAGATGCCAGCTGGTCAGGTCTGGACTGGGTGGGGCCTCTGGCACTCTTAAACTCCACTGGCATCTCCAATCAGTCTCCTGGCTGTCTGCATTGCCCAGACAGGGCCGTTTAACTGAACTGAGAGCTGCCGAGTGGTGCCAGTCTCCAAACAGACAGGGCTAGTGAAACCGGTTCAGATACAGTGGTGTTTATGTCATTTACAGCAGCTCTATCCAATTACTTAGTCGTGCGTGACTGAGAGAACAGGGAGTAGCGGTAACTTGAAGGAGGACAGGAAGTGTGTGTGTGTGTGTGTGTGTGTGTGCGCATGTTTTATATATATCTAGATTGTTATATATATAAATCTATATATATATATAGAGAGAGAGAGAGAGAGAGAAGACAGAAAAAATGACAGAAAAGGGCTTAAACTTAAAAAAAAAAGACTAACCTCTTGACCTGGGATGTGATGAACTGCAGGCTGTGAAGAAAGAAAAAAATAACAAATTAATACATTATTTCAACACACATCTATGTGTACACAGATGTACTATAAAAACTGAGAGCGGTTTTGAATTTTAATTCATATGTTGTCAGACGCTATGCATACAAATACAACTGCGTGGGTGAAGGAGCCACTAAACTTCCTCTGTGGTGCTGGAGAAGCTGTGATATGTGCCATGTAAACACTTGTGGGTTAAACTCATAACAAAAGCATCTCTTTCAACAGAGATGCTGCGGACAACAGCTGTGCTAGATGTGTCTAGAGGACGCAAAGAATCCCGCAGAATCATCATTAAGGTCATCTTAATTATGATGGATGGCGACCCTTATGGCCTTATCATCACTGTGGTATCATCACTGTGCCCTTTACAAGGAGCACCAAAAATTGGAAAATGAAGGCCAATGATGCCAATTACAGTATCACAACTTATGGTAATGACTATGAATGATAATAACTGAGATAACTCTTACTTTTTCTCTACGAATCAGCTCGAAAGCAGCAAGCAGTTCTCCAGCAGCCTTCCCAGCTTTCTGGATGGGATACCAGGCGAGACGAGGGGAAGACACCATTGAAGGTTGGCAAACACAGCGGCCCATAAACTCATCAGCACCCTGTAGAGGTCAAATAACTTGTCAAGAATTTTCTGTTTCAAGACCTGGTTAACAGGAGGATACTATGACTGTTCCTGGGAAAAACTAAACACAGCAAAGATTGTCAAAGTTTTTCAAAGTTTGCCAAGTTCAGGCTGGGATTGAAACACTCAGAGTTTTGTTTGAGACGTTTGGTAGCAAGCAAACTTGATATTTATACCTGTCTTAGCTTTTTGTCTGTGAAATAATCATATAACATTATTTGAATTAATTTTTCCAGTGTTAGGCTATTACTGTGGTATCATTAACCTGTCCCTAAATGGCATATAAAACAAAATTAACTGTGATTAGTTGTGGTACACCAGGGATGGTGTACTTGTACAAATATGAATTCGAGAAATTATAACACTCAATATAGATTCTGTAGTCCTGCTTTCGGTTAAAACCTGTTTGTTTAAGAATACAAAATTCCAAATAGCTGGACCAGCCTGAAAAATAGCATTATTAGTATTATTTATATACTAAAATAGAATTTTGCAATGTGTATATTCTGTTTTGGTTTGGTTCTGTTGTTTCCGTTTTCCTGTGTTCGTTGTCACTGTTAGTTGACCTATGCTGTGTTCGAAATCGCCCCTTATGCTCTCATTCACTATTCCTTACATTAGTCCACTAATATAGTCCACTTGAAGAAGTGAATGAAAACAAGTGAGTGAATTTGGACGCTGAATGCGCCGGAAGGGCTGTCGCTTTTGCATAGTTTGTGCTTGCTGTTTAATAATCATTTGAAACTTAGCAAACTGGCAGTTGCAGTAGTAATGAAAAGATTTATCTTGAACTCGGTCATGTAAACTAGTAGGCCTGGGACAATACATCGATTCTCGATACAATGAATCTGGATCGATCCTGATATTTTCCCTCTCAAATCGATTCTAAGCTTAGTTTTAACAGCAGATGGCGCTCTAGGCTAGTTTTTAACAGCACACTCAAATGCTCATGAAGAAGAATGCTGGACAGCGATCGTGCGTTCGGCAGTCAAGTAAGTGGTTAAATATACTTGCGCCACGGCTCAGAATGCTTTTATGATGCGAGATTAATGTAAACACAGCCCACGGCAAACACCCTTGTGATTCACTTCAACCTTTTCAAACGTTATGATTATTTTAGGTTTAAGTGGTGTGTGTAAAGGAACTGGAAACAAGCAGAGTACGGGTGTTTCTAAAGCACGTAGTGCCATCTGCTGTTAAAAACTAAGCTCAGAATCGACTCGAGAGATTGTGATACATCAGTAAATATCATAATCGCTCCAGATTCTTTGTATCGTGAATCAAGAATCAGTGTGTTGTCAAAGCCCTATAAACTAGCATGTATAAACCTTAATTAAACAATTTAATAATCAAGTAAAAATGAATTTATACCTGTATGATATTACACTTCAGCCATATTGGTAAGTGGATGGATGGAAGATTCAGCTGCGGGCGCCATCTTTGGCGCTCGGCGTGACTCTCACAGAGCATTATGGGTATTCCCTAGCCGTTGAGTGTACATTGGTTGTACACTCATTACTGCGGGATTGAATGAGTGCACTCGGTAATGTCCACTATGGTTTCCTGCCACGTATTTGCTATATTCTTCTTCTTTGTGGATTATCTTTTGTTTTTGTTTAATAAAAGTGCTGCAATTCCTCCTTTTGCCTGACCACACCATGACAGATTTATTATTTTAAAATATTTTATCAATTTTAAAGTTTACTAATTTTGTTATGTGCTTCATTGTTGATAATTTTTTTTAAATATTTCTATTTAGCTTTAATGTATTTTTATTTCATTACTTATTTTATTTCAGTTAGTTGTTAAGACAACATTTCTTATTTTTGTTTAAGATTTTCATGTAATATTTCAATTTTATTTTATTTCAGCTGTATTTCAATTTAAAAAAAAAATAGATTTAGTTTTAGTTAACAATAACATCACTGGTATAAGAAGTGCAATTTATGATACCAGCATTGTCAGATTTTAATAATTCAATTTAAAATACATTATTGAAACGTACATTTGTCAAACAGTTAAATGGATTTCAGTCTTTTCTAATTCAAGTAGATAAGAGCTGTAATTGCTTGGCGTTATAATCTCTGCCTGACAAAGTTGGTGGTTCTCAACCTGAATAAGCTGTAAATTGGACCAGACTTCATGTCACTGGTCAAAAGTCTGGCTACGCAAGACAAATTTGACATGAAACACACCAGCTTATAAAATAACACATACCAACACAATGAAAACTCACATAGGTGTCCTGATCGTACAGCTCCACCACAATGTGTGGAGGGCTCCTCTCAGTCACTTGGCAGTCTCCAAATATTTCCACTTCGTAGAAGATGAGGGTCTGGTCCCAGGTGGGATTGAGTGTGTTCCGAACAGTCACCGTCTTCTGACTTTGATGCAGGAAGGACACAATGGCATAGGGATCTAATCAAAGAGTCAAAGATCAAAGGTCACTGAATCGCATCGCATTTTCATGTCAGGATGAATGAAGTAGTATGGCATGAGTTGCGAGTTCACTTTGAGAGGGAATAGCATAGGTAACGTGCATTTGTATACTGTCAAAAACGAGATCTAAACTGTCAAGTGAAATGAGAAAGACTTTGTCAGGTCAGATGGAGGTTATTGCCACGTAGATGGGTAAATGCAATGGAAAGAACTGCATCAAGAGTTGGGAAAGATGTGCAGCCATCAACTCATTGAAGTCTGTTTGCCATCAAGACTGAGGCAGTGCTTCGGTACGTTCTCCTCAGAACCAGACTTTCAATGCATCAGTAAACACAATAAACACAAGTATTTCTGTTTTTATTTGGTTCTGTAATAAGGGTGACTTTGCCAAGAATATAACATCAATTATGGAAGTGAAAAGAACCAGAGATACCCTGAGTTATGGTGCAGGGAGTGTGAGACCATTTTTTGAACTTTAGTAGGTCTATGTAATGTCTGAAAGATGATGTGTGGTTGTGAGACAGAGAAAGGGGGAAAAAAGTGAGTGAGTTAGCGAAAGCATGTGCATGTGTGAGTGTTTATGTATTTAAGTGAGTGTTTTAAACAGATAGTTCATCCAAAAATAAAGAATTATGTCATTGTCATTCCAAATCTCTATGTAGTTAGGTTCAAATTTCAATTTTTTTGTCAAATAGGCATGTGTGACATGTCTTAAGAAGCCAAATTTCAATTTGAATGCAAGCCTAAATTCAAATTTGTGAGCTTTGTCAAAACGGGAATTTGACCCAAGCTTTAATATGATTTAAAGAACACTAGGAACATAACGCACAAGTAGTACAGATTACTTTTTTGTCCTTTCTGGAGTATGACAACTGTGGTCACTATGAACTGTCACTGAAAACAGATTTCTCTGCATTAAATAACATCATATTCGTTTTAATGACATGAGGGTGAGAAAATAATGGCATAGTTTTTGTTTTTGTAAACTATTCCTTTAAAATGCACAACATCCAATCATTTATATTTGTGTGTGTGTTCGCGTGTGTGTGCGTGTGTGTGTGTGTAGAAAAATAATACAGTGACATCAACTACTTAGGAATGCCAGAGATTGGAGGGACAGTCAAAGTTTATTATTTTAGTCGACGTAAAGCAGCCTCAGTGGGATAGTTTCACTTGGGAGGGAGAAACAGACACTTTTCCCAGCTCTTATTAAACTAGCCCAGTTACACACATACACACAGCTTCCCACTTCCCACAAACACAGTGGCTCAAATAAACAAAGGGATAAACAAGCTATGGGGAGCGTGCACTGTTACCCAGGAGCCAATGGGAAATAAACACAGGCAGTGTCTAATCTGCCTGCTTACAGTGAAATGTAAATAAACTGTCTTCCCCAAGGGCATTGTGGGACTGGACATGTCGACGGCTGCCCACGTGTACGACTCAAACATGATGCATGACCCTTGGGAACAATGACATGCTCAAAGAAAATAGAGAAAGGATTTTGGCAGTGGATTATTTCCCATATATCAATACTATACAGTGTTTAACTGTACAAAATCTTATTCTAATGCATGTCAAAAATACTGTTTGTACATATTATGTGGACTTTAATTTGATCTGTTTTGTGTATGTATAAAAACTTATAAATAAAATATTTTTTAAAAAAAATGTCAAAGTACAGTAAACAATAGTTTGAAAGATCAGTAGACTTTAGATAGATAGATAGATAGATAGATAGATAGATAGATAGCCAACTTTAGCACAGAGGGGGCCTACAACCATATAGCATCTGGCAAGAACCTCTGATTTCATCTAATCCCCCTGCGGTAGCCAAAGCACTGATGCTGCTCTACATTTTTCCCTCCTTTATAAATATTGTGGTCCATCGATCATTTCCCTTTACCAAACTCCTTCTCAAGCGCACCAAGGACAAGTGATTTCTGCCTCAAGCTTGATTTATTCATTTTCCTCAGAGCTCAGAACCCTGTAAAAGATCTAGGTTGGGTTTTGTGCATCAGGAGACTGACCCAAAACTATTTGTAGATTTGAGATCAGAGCGCCAGACTGGCCTGATTTATACCAGGCCTGTATTTTTAAAAGGATCCTCAATGTTTTTTCATCTGTACTTGCGGGTTCAGAATAAACCTTAAACGCATAGCCCGGGTAGCTACATTTCCAGGATTTCACAAAAAACAAAAAACAATATACTTCAGATCTTTCTCCACCTTAAAGTCTCTTTTCTTTTTTCTTTTCATCCTTGTCCGCTTTGTTCCCATTTTTAGACTATGGTTTTTCCATGCATAGGAGATTTATACCAGACATCTCTAATGGGTGATAACCAGCAGGCGTATTTTGCCTGCATTTTAATGATGTGGAGCACTCTGGGTTAAAAATTTCACTACCACAACTTAGAGCTTTAGACCATGGCAACACTCGCTATGGTTTAAAGGGGGTGAAATACTGCTCCAGTGTTGCCAAGAAAGCTCTTTTATATTTGACTTTTTCAGGGACTGTTTTTTTGCCAACATCAACAATCAGTGTCACATTTTGAATGAAAACTCACTTCATGTTTATTAATAGGTAATATTAATATAAGGTAATAACAAGGCCCACACGGAATCTGCACATTTATGAGGGAAATTCTGTGAAATGGCTTAAACAGAGTCAAGAGCACTACATATATTGGTGGCTGAAATACATTTACGACTCTTTCAAATTGCAATTATTAAAAGAATAACCAATAAACAAACAGACAAGTGGCAGGACGGTGCAGAGCTTTGGGAATGACAAACTCTGTGGATCTGCAAAGCTTTCTGTAGATTTTTGTGGAACCTGATTCCGTTTTTTCTTTTAACCATGAAAAGAAAAATTCACAATTCCACAATATTCACTACACGACTATAACAATAAAGCATTAGTGAAAAACCTACAAAAGGTACAAAAAAAACTACAAAAAAAAAAAAAAAATCTATAACCAATAGCTTTATGTTACAGCATAAAGATATGATTATAAAGGAGAAAGAAGCACTTCTACAACTGCAAAACCAGAGAATGTTTCACCTGAAATTTGTAAAGAAAAAATTCATCCAATTTTTTATATCAGCTATGCATTCCGTTAATTTTGAGAATTGGTAAGTTTCGTCAGGGCGCGAAGAAATATAGAGCTGAATATCATCAGCTTAACAGTGAAAACTAACGCCATGCTTCCTAATGATATCTCCCAAGGGTAGCATGTACAAAGTGAAAAGCAACGGTCCTAGTACTGAGCCTTGCAGTACTCCACACTGAACATGTGATCGGTGTGACATCTCTTCGTTTACTACTACAAATTGATAACGGTCAGATAAGTATGATTTGAACCATGCCAATGCAATTCCACTAATGCCAATATAATTTTCGAGTCTATTCAAAAGAATATTGTGGTCTCGATATTCAACAATGTTTTTGATCAGCCTGCACTGACACCATTGTATGCGAACTGAACTGAGTTGGACGATGACATCACTGTTTTCTCCAGAGCCAATGTATAGATGAATTAACTAAATTAATAACTACTGCTTTTTACAAAGGAATGAATCAATACTGAATTTACTTAAGCTGGACAATGACACCATTTTCTTCTAGAGCTGCTGTGCAGCCAAAATTATTTGCCAGTTATCACTGTAAAGCTGCTTTGACACAATCTGCATTGTAAAAAGCACTATATAAATAAAGGTGACTTGACTTGACCTGATGTGTGTGTTTAAACAGTTTACATAAACTCTTTGTGCTCTAACCACAATCCCAAAATTAAGTCCCTTCCTTTGACCCAACAAAACATTACATGTGCATCTTGAATTTAAAAAAATACATGCAGTGCACGTGCTTTATGTGCTCTTGTTTTGATACTTTTTCAAGGACACAAGTCACGGAAGATTATTTCTTATGAAAAATTAGCTTGGCAAAAAAGAAACCAGCGCCAGTAAATCAAAAAGAAAAATGGCAGAGCGGAGCAACAAATTCAGCATATAATATCTCATTTTTTTCAGGGCTTTTCACTTTTTAAGATTCAGAGAAGGCAGGATGTGATAGGGAGAGAAATAAGGGGGTTGCAAGCCAGATTCAAACTTACTTCGTCCATAAGAGTAACAGCATCAGAGCTCATGCACTAACCACTAAACCATGGCTCCGACTTGATTTGTTTTACTTCATGTACCACCTCTTCTCAATACAAATGACATTTTTTATATCTTTGCTGCCAACGTCTTCTCTCATGGACACCATTGTAAATCTACTTCATTTCACTTCTCTGGGCTACAGTTGACCCAAACTGCCTTGGCCCAGCCTGTGCCAGGCACAATATTTCACCCCCTCTGACGTAAGCTCAGTTAAGGTTCCTCTACCATTTCATCTCAAAAGACTTCACTTTTATGATTTTGTTATTTATAAAATGCTCCTATTATTCTAGGCAATACTGACCTTAAGAAAATCATAAAATCATAATTCTGCCGTGTTACGCTATTGCTCTCAATATGCTTCACATTAGGACTACACATTGACCTCAATTCGTGTCACCACATGACCTGGAAATATGTATCTTATTTTATGTCAACTTGACCAAAATGTCATTGCAGCTGGCACAGCACTCTTCATGCCATGTGATATTGTAATAAATGTCTTAAAAGGCAGATTTCACCGATGCCTGCTGTGCGTCTGAATGTCATGTTATTACTGCATTCAGAAGAGTATATTACTCAGAATCCATGCAAATAACCATAAGTTCAGGATCTGAGAGGTCACAGTGCAATACAAGCTGCTTTACAAAATGAATGACTGTACATATATTTCTTGGTACTATGCAATAGCTTTGATCAGATTTTACCAAACAAGTTTGAGCCACCTACAAAGCTTTTGTTGATTTTTCACCAAGGTTGGGCTGAAGAATTGGCTCCTTTTAATGTCTTAATTTCTCCTTTTTCATACCCAGACCAAACAGAGTTAGCTTCTGTGCTTTCAGCAAGCGCTATATGTGAATCATATGTCCTATTTATTGTTGTCTGTCTCTTGCACGAATTCAAGCACACACATATATATATATTATTATAGCGAGCGAACAGCGATTCAGGAAGTGTGTTCATCCCTGCCCACGTTTTTAATCACAGGTTGGGATACACATGTTCTGTGTGCTGTTTGTTTGGGAGCGCAGCATGCTTAGTCATCCTTCGAGGGTGCTGAATGTGAGCACTGTAAGCAGCTATCGTTAAGAACGCTGCCGTTAAGAACGCCCGTTCTTACGCTGCCTTTAAGATACCCGCCGGGCGCTCTTTGAGTGGGGGCGCCTCGGCTCGCAATTCCTCATTGCTCGGGTCCCGCTTCTGCTGAGGTATAGCAGCGGCTCAGGTCGTGGTGTTCACAGATGAATTATTTATAGGGGTTAGAGATGGGCCTCGCCCTTTCTCTGCCTTCACCTGCCAGGTCCAGTGTTTCATCTCAGGGTTTGGAAGCACACTCTGTGGTTACTTCCGCAAGCTATCTCTCCCCCGAGTCTGCATCGTCCCTTAAAGCCCCGACGATACCCACCAAGCCACTGAGAGCTACATTGGCGCTGGTGGTTAAAGCTTATTCGGCTGCAGGTCAAGCTGCGGCATGTCTGCATACAGTGTCCATCTTGCAGGCATTCCAGGCTGACCTGCTTAGAGATATTGGTGAGGGCGGGGAACCCAGCGCTGACGCGATTAAATATCTGCGTCAGGCAGCAGATTTATCTCTCCGGGCCACTAACGAGACGGCCAAATCAATCGGCCATTCTATGGCAGCCCTGGTGGCCACGGAGAGCCACCTGTGGTTAAATCTGTCTGGGATAAAGGATAAAGATAAAAGCTTTCTGCTAGACACCCCGTTATCTCCTTCGGGCCTGCAGAAAGACTGGGGGTTGGGGCGATGCTCTGGGAGAAGTACGTTTCCACCTCATTATACGGTGCACATCTCCTCTCTGTGCCCTCAGGGGGCTGTTCTGCCAACCCCGCCACCTCATGTTTTTCAGGGCGCAGGGGTTCCCAGTGAGTGCACATCCCAACGTCCACCCGGAAACGTAGCGGCGTCAGGTTGCTCGCTTCCTCCGAGGAGGAATCTAGAGCAGTCAAGTCAGTTGTTCCCTGCCGGTTCGCTGCTTCAGGGTGCTGCACTAGCTGCTCAAATTACACCAGAGGTCAGTCTCGAGAGCCTGGTTCCCTTAGTAGATTTTTTGACAGAGTCTCGCTCACCCCAATTCAGCGGGGTTTTGCCCACGGTGGTGGGCCCCGAGCAGGCTCTGGTTATGGAGCAAGAAGGAAAATCCACTCTGCATGATCAAGGTCACGTGGTGATGGCTTCGTGCATTAGCCATGTAGAAAAAACAAGGACCTGCGCCGAGAGCTCCTTGTCGTCACATCACACTAACGACGGATGCATCCCTCACAGGCTGGGGGGGGCGATCATGAGAGGTTGCTCGGCTCAAGGTCTGTGGTGGGACCATCATCTCTTGTGGCACATAAATTGCCTCAAAATGCTGGCCGTGTTTCAGGCTCCGAAACACTTCCTCACAGACCTAAGAGGCCATCATGTGCTTACAGACAACACATCAGTGGTCTCTTACTTAAACCATCAGGGTCGTGCCCGTTATACAAGCTGGCTCACCAGATCCTCCTCTGGACCCAAGGGAAGCTGCTTTCTCTGAGGCAAGTTTACATCCCGGGGTATTTAAATCAGACTTCACCCCGAGGTATGGGTTAAACAACTTCAGATTTTTTAAAGTTGACATTTATGTGATTAAAGTCGAGTTGACGTCGACTAGTCGATGACAACATCATTAATGAACAAATATGTTGCCGTTTACACAGAAGGCGTTTTTCCATTCCAATGTGCTACTTTTCCATAGTTTTTCTATTTAAATACTTGCTAGACAGACAGTCTTGCGTCTTTTGCATGGCGTTCTAAAAACGCATCGCTCAAGTTCAAATCAGTTCAACTTTTAAAAAATGCGTCTCGAGACCTTGGGGTTTTTTCCCTATTCCACTGCCCACGTTTCGCGTTTCTGAAAGCAAAAATGCGTTCTGTGTGAACGACCTTGAGCTGAGATTGGAGTGTGGGTTGCCTTGTGCACAGCTATGGCATGTGACACAGCGCTGCCCACAAGCCTATGCTCCAACGTAAGTTTTTTTTTTTTTTATCAGTTATTTTGTCTTTGGGTCGTTATATTTCTCACAGATTTCTGCTCATTCTAAATCAGAAACAGATAAAGTAGCACAGTAAAGATTACATTTATATGAATGCATTAGTGAGAGAGCAATTGCATGTGAATTAGCTCTACCTGGCAGTGTCTCTCTACTAATAGTGAAGCTGTGTGTTTTATTTACTTAGAAATATATGCTAGAACTTTTCAGGTTCTAAACTATTTTATTGATAAATCACAGAACAGTAATGACAATACATTTCTGCGCTACTGAATGATTCTGTATGCGTGCGATCTATCTGCACATGATGTGCACATGTGTAGTGCATGTGTAGCAGCGCAGTTTAGAATGCCGATTAACTTACCTGTACAATAAGCTGTTTAAAATGTGCATTCACCCGATCAATATTGATGGTATAATCAAACTTATCTTGTGGAGCGCTCTCGGAGTATGCATTTATTTATCATTAACTGTAGAATACGGAGCGTAAAGGTGGACTTCAAAGATTTTTTATCCTGTTGCACCCATAGGCCATGATCAGCGACTAGTCTGTGAAACCCCTACCCCAAGGTGGTGGAGCTCCTGTGGGAAAAGTTCATCAGAGCCAAAGTAGATCTGTTCACATCTCTGGAGACGATACACTGTCCACTATGGTTCTTCCTCACTCATCCAGCTTCTCTTGGGCTGGACACTATGAATCAGACATGAGGTCGCATCTGTATGCCTTTTCCCCGATAGCTCTGCTCCTGGGAGTTCTGGAGAGAGTTTGCCGGGATGGGGTCAGTCTTCTGCTTATAGTTTGTGTTGGTTCACCCAGGAAGGGGTTCCCGCATCTAAAGCCCCGGGTATACGTCGGCTGTCCGCGTTCGTGCACCGTCTGCATGACGTAATTTTCGTCATGTGGAGGGCTCGCGGCTGGCACGGTGCGCGTGCAACAGCGCATGCGCAAGCAGGACAGAAGAGTCCACTAGGTGGCAATACGCACAGTACTGAGCACAATGTGCAGTCGTCGAAGAAGAGTGTGTAAAGAGCGATTCAAAAACAAGACGAGTAAACTCAGAAGCATGCCTTCTCCATCGTTTTTGATTCCTATTCTCTTGGTGTATCTTCTGAACTATATTGCAATGGTGGATGCACTATTTTTCTTCTCCGATCCTGCCCAGCGAATGTCCGGTTGATGACACAATGTCTGGTAAAAGTATAGAAAAAAATTTACTGTGCATGTGTCGAACTCGGTCATCCGCGAGCATCCTTGATTTAGTATACTTTAAAAGATGTGCGGACGCGACTGGAGTATACCCGGGGCTTAAGAAGAGTATGAGCAAGCGGGTGGTCAAGGCCATTTCACTTGCTTATGAGTTAGTTGATCAGCCTTCACCTCTACGGGCCCACTCTACCAGGAGTATTGCTGTTTCCAAAGCATTGCTTTCAGGATTTTCTCTCCAAGATGTTTGTGATGTGGCAGACTGGTCCTCACCGCACACGTTTGTGAAGTTTTATGAACTGGACCTCGGCTCCACTCAAGGGATGCAGGTGCTCTTGTCTTAGTGTGCACATACGATTTCACACGGACAGGCACTTGTTCGTACGGCGGCGTGGGTATAGTGTTCCCACAGTGTTTCGACGCAGTGCGAGTTCCCTTGAAAGGGAACGTCTCGGTTACGTATGTAATCATGGTTCCCTGGTTCCCAGCCTATCAGAAGCTAACTCTGTTTGGTCTGGGTATGCTTTATAGTTTCCTGGTCGATGACATCACCCGCCTATGACGTTCTATCACGCCATAGGACTGATTCCATATGTGCTTCACAAAGCAATCACACAGAGGCATTCCCACAGTGTTTTGACACAGCGTCTCATTCCCTTTTCAGGGAACCATGGTTACATACGTAACCGAGATGTTATATGTATTAATACTACTTTCAAATAAATGCTGTTTTTGAACTTTCTATTCATCAAAGAATTATGACAAAAACAGCATATTAGAATGATTTCTGAAGGATCATGTGACACTGAAGACTGGAGTAATGGCTGCTGAAAATTCAGCTTTGCCATCACAGGGATAAATTGCATTTTAAAATACATTTAAAAAGAAAACAGTTATTTTAAATAACATTAAAAAAAAATACTTGAATTGTGCACAACCCGGATTCACACAAACCTTGATATGTCTGTAATAGCTATGTTTGGGTCATTTATGGTATGCTCACCTGAGAAACTGTCCTTATCCATTGCCATCAGGTCTCTGGCCTGATACAAGTAACATCGCAAATGATAAAGGGTCCCATCTGAAGAATCAAGAAGAAGCATGGCAGTGTTGTTTCAGTCATCATTTAAACCTGTTGTTATTTTAAATAAAACAAGAAAACTAACATGTTCGACTCACTTTCGAAGAAGCAGGATATGGTTGGGCGGTTGACACCAAAGGTTGTTGTAACTGATTTATCATCATTTTTTTCATCAGTAACACTGCTCTGTTGACAAAAAGAAAAAAGAAAAAAACACTGTGAGACACATTATGTTACTTCAACCTAAACAGTAGACTCACACATTTTGGCGTTCAGACAAAAGCATTCATGTTGGATCAAATATCACAATATTCTGACCAAAAGGGTAAACAGAGTATGTGTTAATGATAACTGCTGTCAGTTGTGGAAAGGGCAACTGTATATGTACCACAAACCACTGGCATGAAGTGATTACATGTCACCACCCCAAGACACTCAAATATCATTTTGACACATAGAAAAATCCTGATCTTCTCTGAATAAAATGCCTGATGATGTCTCTGAACCAAAATGAAACTGCTATGTCATTTGTGGCTCACAATATTTACATAACCCAATACCCTTGTACAGTTTAGGAGAAAAAAAAGAAAAGAAACACACCCTCCAAATTGCCCTCTAAAACAAAAACAGAAATTGGAATTCAATTCCAACGAGTAGCTGTGTAGTGCAAGCAAACACTGAATCGCTATTTTTAATGTCACATTGTTCGCACATGCAGCTTTTAGTGCTAAGCAAGCTATAATCAAACCTGCTTTTCGGTCTCTCATAGGAAAAGTTAGATTCATTACAGTTAATCAAATCATCCTAACTCTCTTGCATATGTAGAGGTAGTCTAAGCCTCAGACGTCATGCACACAGACCGTTGGCTGTTGTCTGATGCATATGACACACAAAGGCTGTGTCAGAAAACTGAAAAACGCTGCCTTTGGAGGACGCATTCCAAGGCAGGAAGGCATCAAGGTACGTCCGAATCTAATGTTAGCTTCACTTCCTGTCTGAGATACCTTCATCTAATCGATTCATAAATGTATCCTTCATTGCCTTTGATATCCCACAATCCTTTGCTTTTCATTCTGTGACAGTTGAGTTCAAAAAATAAAGATGGCGTCTGAAAGTTGTGGTTGGCAGTCAGTTTGTGTGTAAATGTACGTTTTTGACCAACGTTTTCCACTTCTGAAGTCATTTCTAGCAAGAAATTACTAGTTATTAAATATTTGCTTAGTTATCACCAAAGCTCGCTCTATTTTGTTGTGGATCATTAAACCGTTACGCTGCCTCAAAAGTCTCTCCAAAATTAATGGAGAGATTTTTTGTAAGGTACTTTTATGCGCAAACGCTGGCTGCAAAGTCACTGGCTGATATAGGGCAGCGAGGCAACAAGTCAACTGCCTGCATTTTCGGACACAGCCAAAATTGGAAACACTTCAGGAGTTTCAAAGTCGTCATCTGATTGGTTGAATTCTATAGGATTTCCAGGAGACGTGTGTGTACCTTTCTTTACTGGTCCACCTGGAAACAAAGATGCCATGAGGCGAAACATCAGATCAGATCAAATAAACGCTGGATTTTCAAAATTATATGAAGTATGTTTTGCGTAAAATACGTCCGAGAATTATTTGGTCTGTTATTGTAGGGACATCGACGTTATATTCTCACGACCCTAAAATGACGCTGAACAAAATGAACTGTGATTGGTTGCTTTACATGTCAGTCGCACGGCGGTCCTTGGCCAATGAAAGCTGCCATGGAGTCCAGACCTGCTGCCGCCAGTCTGAAGGTCTGGCTACGCGAGACTAATGTAGAGATGGCAAAAAGCGTGATTCATTGGACAAATGGACAATAGGTTCATCTTAAAACAACTCTGTATCTCTCATATGTAGCAATGAAAAGTCTTATTCACCTAAACAACTTTTTTATCTGTACTAGTGGTGGAAAGTTTAATTCATTCTAGTAAATCAATTCATCCAAAATAGCTCTCTCTCATATGTAGCAGTGAAAAGTCTGAATCATTCTAATAAACTAGTCTTAAACTGCTCTCTATCTCATAAATAGTGGTGGAACATCTGATTCATTCTAGTTAATTGGTTCACTGTAAATAGTACTATCTCTCATATGTAGTGGTGAAAAGTCTGATTCATTCTAAAAGACTCTCTTTCTCATATGTACCTTTAAATGAAATGTAAATGAACAGATTATGCTCTAGCAGCGGAGCTACAGGAAGAGCAGGATTTAAAAACTATAAGTTAAACACTCTACATCACATGAAAATAATTGAAAAATGACTAAATTATGCATTTGATGTGATTAATTGATGTCTATGGATCAGAATTTTCAGAAACATCTAGTGCACTACTGCACCATGGATCCATTCCAGACCATCGTCAACTCTCAATTTTTAACCCAGCCAAGCCCACATGACATCTCGTGCCAAAGCTGCCTGGAATAGACCCTGTAACAATGGGCCCAGTGGACCAGACTATGAGTAAAAGAATAAGCATGCTAACTAGACTTTATGCATAGACCGTCTTTCACACTCACTGCTCCATCTCTGTCTCCCTGTAAATGATATCCCATGATGCCCTTATTTTACCATGCTGATTCCACTTTGCTTGCCCAGTCTCTCTCAGCACCTCCGATTCGTCCAAACTCAAAGCCCTCCACACCCATTCTCGCCTTTGCCTTGTCTAAATTGCATCTCGCCTTCGTTTGATTCTCCTCGACCACTTTCCTTTCCTTCCATTACTGTCTCTCTTTCTAAATCTCACCCCAATTCCAACTCCACATCACTCAAATAGTCAACCCTCATTACCAGCGAACACTCCAAGGCAAAGATGGCTGCCGGCCCCGTCTTTTCTAATGGTTCCATACGACATCTCCAGCGGCGGCGACGGAAGGAGTCCGTCTTTTTCTGCTTGAGGTGAAACTTCCAGCCAAATAAAGAGGCATACTCCCAGCCCTCGCGTTCTGACTCGTCCGGACGCTGCTGTAGAAGATTGAGCACACACAGAAAAAGACTAATTTACATAATTGAACTTGATTATATTAAAGTATTTTTCTCATATGCATGTTCTGCATGTTCCAGTGGTGTACAGTGCAATAAACATTAAAAAAGACAAATAGCAGACATGAAGATCTTTAGATTAGTGAGGAAAGGATTAGTGAGGAATTAAAGTTATCTAATAGAGTAGAAAGACGGGAGGTACCACAAGAGAAACGTTTCTAAATCTGTGCTTAAAGAGTGCCACCATGAGGACACTAATTTTACTCATAGCAACCCCAAAAACTATTTGGACACTTCAAAAATATATAATACTGCATTAAATAAATTATCTAAGTGGTCTTTTTTTTTTTTTCTATTTATTTATTTAAAAGCACACTTTTCAAGCAAAACATTTCACAAAAACAATTTATACTTTAATAAATTATAAAATGATGGATGGATAAATGCTTGAAATTAGAACAAAACTGCTCAAAATTAGGATAAAAGACTCCATAGTTAAAGTGATGAACCAGGTCAAATTTAACATTTTATTAATAAGTATATTAAAAGTAATTGCAAATTTGCAAAGTTACAGAAGTTCTGGAAGTATTTCTAGCATGATTTGTTTGTCTTTTGTTTCAATAATAAATTAACTGCATAAATAATATACACTACCATTCAAAAGTTTAGGGTCAGTATAATTTTTTTTAAAGAAATTAATACTTTTATTAAGCAAGTGACAGTAAAGACATTTGTAATGTTACAAAATATTTCCATTTTTTAAAAAAGCTGTTCTTTTGAACTTTCTAATCAAATAATCCTAAAAAAAAATGTATCATGGTTTTCAAATGATTGTTAACTGTGATAATTCTTGAGCACCAAATCAGCATATTAGAATAATTTCTGTAAAAGAAAACAGTAATACTGTGAAATATTATTACATTTAAAATAACTGTTTTACTATTTTTGATCAAATAAATGCAGCCTTAGCATAAGAGCACATGCTGTAGACTTTTCAAAAATATTTTAAAAAATTCTTACTGACCCCAAACTTTTGAACTTTTAGTGTATTAATAGATTTTTATTTATTTAGTTGTCCAAATACTTTTTAAAATAAAAATGTAAGTAAACAATATAATGCAAACCACCTTTTGAACTCTCTCTCAAGCACCTGTACCTTGTAGTTCTTTACCCACAAACGTAAACACTCTGAGCCTCATTCAGGAAACACGAGCAGAACAAATTAGTGTGTAAATCGTTCATAAATCCATTCTTATGTAAACTGTCACATCGAATTGAATGTGAAAATTTACATAAGAACGGCTTTACAAACGATTTACAAATTTGTTCTGCTCGTGTTTCATGAATGATGCCCATTGCTATTCTCTGTGACTCTAAAAAGCAAATATGTTGATGTTGTTCAGACTAACATTATTATTATCAGAAACAGTGATCTCCAGATTTTTTTTTTTGATCTTTATTAACAAAGTGTGTTTTACCCAAACTTGTTTGCCTATGTGGATAAGAACTTTCACAGATTAAAACAAAAAGTCTTTATCGCTCTCTCTGTCACACACACATGCCCCTACACACACCCTCACACAGATGATGAACATTAAACATATTTGCGGCGGGACTTTAAAGTTGGACCCGGGTTTTCCTGCCAAGTGGATTAGAGGTGGGGGATTGATTTCAGATTATTCTCAGATGGCATGATTAATTAGGTGTCCTCTCAAGCTCCATCTGCCTCTCACCAGATGCGTTCAGGGACAGGGGAAGACCTCCTGAGACTACACAGAGCTCTTTATGTCACGCCACCCTGAGCTTTACCAGAATCCCCCAGAATTCAAAGGGAACAAAACGAAACTTGTGCCAAGATTCTTCATTTTGTTTATAAGTTGCTCTCAATGCGAAACTTCATTATTTCTTTGACTGAAAACAAACCGAGCGGCAACACTTTGCTAATGACTAATGATGTACTTTTCTGAGCGCCTCCATTTTCTGCATATCTCTACGACGGAGACGGATCCAACGTCTCCGGCGGTTAGTGTGGTACATCTTCTCAGATGGAACCCAGGATTTTGGCCGGCGGTCCGGAGGGAGGGTTATTCCATATTCCCACCCTACAGGTAAAAGCAGATTTATTGTGGAGATGCGTTGCTTTTGAAAATCATCTCTATATACAAAATAATGAAGAGCAGAAGTCAGTGGTATAAGACTTCTCAAAGTTTCCATACCTTGATCATCCACTGCACGCTTCAGATCCTCGCTCCACTCAATATCCTCCCACACCCAGCCGGGGGGACACTCGATCTCATCTTTAGGCACGGCCTTTTCTCCATTCTGCCCCCCGGTGGACACATAAAGAACAAAAAGGTCACTTCCTGCCAACTGATTTTACTGTAGAACATATTAGTCCACTTTTTAAAGTAAAGTATTTTTTTAAATACACTTTGACTAAGTATTCCTATGTGCCTCAGGAATAAAACTAATAACTACAACACTGTTCATCAGTTTCATCAGTTTTGTCACAATACATCTACACACTGACCACATCCGTGTACCCCTCCGACATGCCGATCCACTGTCCTCCTGGCAAACGCATCTGATTTTCAAACACCTCTTCCAAAAAGCTTGTATGGCCTGCATCAGCGTCGTACAGCATTCTGGGCATCATGGGTATAAAGACACATCCATCTTATGCCGTTTTACAGGGTGTTCAATGATGTTGATATCACTAATGCTAAAATGTCTGTGAGCAAATTTAATGATAAGATGGTACTCACGTTTTCTCTGGGCTGACGTACCAGTCTCCTGCCCAGCTCCATCCTGGAGAGGGTTTGAAGCTCTCCTTTGGCAGTTTGATTCTGCCAGTCACATCGCTGAACTTGGGGTATGTCAGACCCGTCGTACCCCAGTTCCCCACCAGGGCCAGTTTAGTCTGGTTCTCATACTGTGGATCAAAATAGCTCCTTTAGTAGCTCAGTAACTCAAACACATAATGCTAAAAGACACATTTAACTCAAAAAGAAGCTATTAAAGAAATTTAACCAAAGAATGTAACTGTATAAAAACAATGTAATGTACTGTAATGTACTGTATAAAAACAAAGAATGAGCACCATCCTGAGATGCTTTGTTTTATTTCACATACACTACCATTCAAAAGTTTGTTTGTTCTTTAATGTTTTTAAAAGAAGTCTCTTATGCTTACAGAGGCTAAATATTGCGAAATATTATTAAAATTTTAAATAAATTTATTTTAATATATTTTAAAATGTAATTTATTCCTGAAGCTGAATTTTCAGCAACATTACTCCAGTCTTCAGTGTCACATGATCCTTCAGAAATCAATCTAATATGCTGATTTGGTGCTCAAGAAACATTTCTCATTATTATCAATTTTTGTGTGTGTGTGTGTGTGTGTCTGTGTGCATGCGTGCGTGCTTGTGTGCGTGTGTGTGTGTAAACCATGATGCAGTATTTTTTTCAGGATTATTTGATGAATAGAAAGTTCAAAAGAACAGCATTTATTAATAACAGTATAATTCTTTGTAACATTTTTGATTAATTTAATTAATCATTGCTGAATATAACTACTAATTTCTTTAATAAATACTAATTTCTTAAAAATGTACTGACTTTTTGAAAGGGAGTGTAACTGTACATAATAGTGTTTTTTTCAACTTCAGGCATTTTATGTCACAATAGATTTCAAACTTTTTTCTCACTTGGAAAAAAAATTATATGAATTAATATAAGTTAATAATAAAAATTAATAAAATATGAATTACTACATTTAAAATTAATAAAATATGAATTGCTGCATTTTTAAAACTTATGATAATCTAAACAAAAAGTGAAATAAACAATTTCAATGTGTACTGTGTGAGATTGATTTCCATATAAATAAGTTGCATATACACTGCTCGACATTGTTACTAGACAAATTAATATGTAAGTAATAGAGTGAAAAAGGGTTTAGTAAAATTCCACAGGGCAAAAGTGCCAACAGGTGAAGAAACACCAAAAAAAAAATTGCATGTTGGGCAACTGCCCACTCACCGTTTCTGCATACACAGAGAGTTTGCCCTCTGCAAACTGGTTAAAGGACTTGACATCAGCAGCGAGTCCGAACCACAGCTTGACCCTGATCTGAGCTGGGATCTTACTACATCCCACGTCTTCCTGCGGATACTGAGCACAACATTACTTACAGAGATTTATCAATACCCCTACAGTTCCATTCATCATTTGCACTGTAGCATTAGTATGTGTTTTGCCTCCAAATAGTGTATTTAGTTACCTTCATGAAAACCGTTTGAAGTTGGCCGCAATGCTTGCCACAGTAACCCTGGGAAAAGAGAACTTGATGGGCGGGAATTCTGTGGTAGGCCACTCGTCTGTCTCCCTGAAGCATCCAGATTATTATATCTGGAAGACTGTTCTGGGGCTGAAAGAAAGAAAGTACTGCTGTCAATTGATTAAAAAATATCTAATTAATCGCACATTTTTAATAATTAATCAAGTTTTTTTCCTCTATTTCTGGGGATGAAATGAGTAATTATAGCCATTCAACATTACAATACAATTGAAAGCCAACATTTAAAGGTGGGGTATATAGTTTTTCAAAAACACTGTTTGGAAGTTATTCGGGCTAACACCAACAACAGACGTGTAGCCAATCAGCATTAGGGTGCGAATGACGGTCGAGGAGACAGAACGAGCAAGAGAGAGATTTGAAGAAAGACTGCAGAAAGAGAGATGATAAGACACAATACAAAAGAGCTCAAAAGAATATCACTGGAATGAAGGTTTATGACTGGGCAAGCACTTTAGAATCCGCGTTAACCCTTTCGCACGTAAGTTTAAAATATTCTGGCTGACCCCCCAGCGTGAGTTTTTTAAGGCGACCGTTATTTAGAACGTATCACTTTATTGTTTCCATGGTGACGCGTCATTGCATGTCACATAACACACCACAACGCTGTATGACTGATGATCTGCTTTTATTGAATTTTTCCTTTCTTATTCAAAATATTCACAAATTTGTTAGCTATAGCATGAAATATCTGATATTCCAATTGTCAAATATGCGCAAGTGGATGTGTTTGGCTGTTTAAAAACTTTTATAACGATCGCGTTAGTTGAGCCATATGCGCGATGGGCACGCCATGTTAGTTTGCGCCGCATAGAGAATCGGATATGTTGGATTTACAACACGTGAATTCATCCACTTCTCCCGAAATACATGAAAGTAAGTGAGTCGGTGAACTGGGGAAGAATTGAGTAAACTTTAAAGTTACTTTCACAATGTGTATCTGATATGAATAAAACGTGTCGTCTAATTATAATGGAAAGGGTTGTTATTTCCGCTTCTATAGACATCATTGTGTATTATACAAACTCTAAATATATTGTTTTGTTAGTACTCATGTGTATTTAAATGTCTGAAACCTAAAAAAAAAAACATTATTTGGTTGAAAACACTGCATATATGTGATATATGAAAGCGCTGCGCGCGTCCGTCTCTGGTTTAGCGCCAGCCAAAGCGCGAAAGCACATTTGAATTTGGCAGCTGATCACGTGAGGCGCTGAACGTTCTAATCACACCGGTGTGATCGTACGCTCCTGGGACCAGCCAAGACTGATCACGCCGGTGTGATCGTACGCGTCAAAGGGTTAATATTAGAAAAGCTTTCAAGCGCTCGAGAGAGCTGGATGGAGGCTGCTTTGATTCTGCTTCACATGTGAGTAACACTGGGTTTGAGTGTCATTGATTGTCTGGAGCTGCTGTGCTGTTTGCAACTAACAACGAACACTTTGTACTTACTCTTGTGTACTGTACATTAATTTTTTGTGCTTCCTTGTCGTTCGTTCATCATCTGTGCTTTATTTTTCATGAAGCATTTTGTCGCACGTCAGCTGTGATAAACAGACATCCACTCTCGCATTGCGTGCGTAACAGTGGTCAGCTAGTGAGAGTTGCACTGACGACTGCTAGAGAATGCGGTGTCTAGCGTTGTTGTTAGTGCACTTGTCTTGCCTGCCAGCAGCGATCGGGCCGGGGTTCGAGACCGACTCGGCGCAGAGTGGTTAGGATTGGAGGGTGAGTTTGGAGGCGGAGCAATAAAGAGAGTGGTGGGTTTGTTTGGGTTGATTTCAAATATCAACAATTTCCAACAGCGTTTTTGAAAATCTACTTACCCCACCTTTAATAGACTTTAAAATGATACCTTTTAATTTAACTTAAAACAATCTTCACATAAACCCATTAAGATAAATGCTACATTTAGCTGTGCGTTTAATATAGCAGGTCTCAATGCCCCAACTTGTTTTTTACCCATGTAACCTTGCATTTTAATAAATAAGGTTATGACACCAACATTTTACATATCAGTGAAATTTCACAATCAGTTCTCACTTACAACTTTTATACCACACCAAAAACTGTTAGCTAACTAATATAAAGTTCAAACATTTTTAAAGACAAGCAAACAGTCACTAACAGACTAACTTTTTTCTCAAAACATGACTTTATTTTCAAAATGTAATGATTTTATTGTATTTGTTTAAACTCGCATTATAATGACTTTAATCTCAATATGGTTTTATTTTTTTATTATTGCTTGGTACTAATCCTCTTCCGTATTAATGACACAGACTGCAGCAGGTATATTAGGCTGCTGTCACTATTTGAATCAGGTGCAGGTCACACAAAACCACCAAAATATATAATTTCGACATGCAAGCTACATCTTTTTCACCTCCTCAGCGAGGTGACGTAGTCTCATGGCCCAGTCCTCAGCCTGCTCCAGCACTGCAGTCAGCTCGGTCTCTGGTCCGTGTTTGAGCGCCAGTGCCACCTGCACTATCTGCTGCATGTTAATCTTGCGCAGATTCCTCAGAGCTTTATCCAACGGAGTCACACAGGGCCATTTATCCACCTCGGGGAGCTCCTCACTACAGCACATACACACACAAGAAAGCTTTAGTTGGTCATAGTGAGTATGGTACAGCTTTACAAAACACTTGAGCACATCTGCACCTGCAGTCGGCTATGACATCATCAAGCAGCTGGACAACCCTCTCCTCCAGATCCTGGTCGTCACTTCTTGCTTTGAGCTCCAGCTGTACCTGCTCCAGGTTTGATTCCTATTATGATGAACATATTAGGAAATACAATTATAAGGGACTGTGCTTTGATATATGTGCTTTTTTGATGTGTTGACCGAAGGAACGTTCCTCACCAGTCGGTCAACTATGCTGAGCAGCATGTTCAGGGCCTCTATGCGAGGGCTGATATCCTCCCACTCTGAAGACAAGACCACCACAGGTTTCACATTTCCCCATGGCAGGTAGTAGTAATGGCAGCCTAAATAACAATGTAAAACAATGGAAGTGATGTTAGATACCTGAGTGAGTATCACTCATTGGCTTATAGGTGATAAGATCCTTCGAAATAATCTAAACTGAAATGTTATTGGGCATTTCATGTAACATAGAGCTTCTTACTATTTTGTTTTTTTAAATACTTTAAAAAAAAAATCACAAAATCACATAGGGCTCTGCATGCACTATCGTTTAGAAGTTTAGACTAAGGTAAGAGGTAAGAGGGCACAGTGACCAAGGCTGCCTTGTGGCACTGACACTGTATATAGGGATTCAAATTTCTTTTAAAGGATATTTATTAAAACAATAAGAGGAATATTATACATTTTTACAAACAGTTATCCATATCCACCTGGAATTAATAGGTAAAATCACATAGAATAAATGTTCTGGTGTTTCTGTTAGAGTAAAAACAAATGCCACAAGCATCCACTTCAAAGTAAAATAGCAGTATGAGATATTTTATGTGGGGCATTCCAGAATATATGTTTGAACTAAATATTTCATTAGGTGGTTTCTCACCATCAAACACAGCCCTGCTGAACTGTGTGGTGGAAGCCAGAGGCATACAGGTGTTGTCGAACTTGTTGCCGTAATTACCAATACTGACTTCAAAATGAATTGCATCATCTACATCCTGAAGAAGAGTTGCTGAGTAGAATGCAGCAAAGAGGGAGAACTTCCTCTTCCGCATGAATTTCTGTGTGACAACACAACAGAGGTCTTTCAATTACATTTAATGACGCATCCTGTGTCACATGATCTCATGTCTGATGCTAAACCCAGTAGGAATAACTGTGATCTCACCTCTACCACCAGCAGGTCATCCGGGTGTATATCTTCAATCTTTTGCTCCACCTGATCAGACAGCTTAGTAATGAGTTCTAACAGCACACGTCCTCGATAGGCCACACCCTCTCCCTATG